>NW_027098881.1:0-171271 GCF_037042795.1 Molothrus aeneus | reverse complement strand
TTCTCCTTGCAAGATATGCTGGAAAAGCTTTTGGCTGAGTGTAGAGCGGCAAGACACGCAGAAGACGCAGATACGCAGCTCTCCGAAGCTAAGTGCCGGTCCCGGGCTTCTTTCGGCACAAACCGCTCTCAGGAGCTCCCTGCGCTCGCCACAATGCTCTGTGTGCGAAGAAGCCGCTTCTTCGCCTGCGGGAGAATCGGCGAGCGGCAGCTTCCCAAAGGCGAAGATGCAAGCTGCACCACGCAGGCACAGTGTGGGCAGCCTTCAGACTTAGAGAAACAGTACTTTACCACTCTCCTGCCTTTTTCCATGGTTATTCTATTGGAAAAGAACGAGTTTTGGACAACTACCTTTCATTCTTGCCAAACTCTTTGCAGACCCCCGTGCAAGCTTTAGAACAAGATTTTGGATGTTTTCTTTCCTGGCAGAGTTTCTCCTTGCAAGATATGCTGGAAAAGCTTTTTGCTGAGTGTAGAGCGGCAAGACACGCAGAAGACGCAGATACGCAGCTCTCCGAAGCTAAGTGCCGGTCCCGGGCTTCTTTCGGCACAAACCGCTCTCAGGAGCTCCCTGCGCTCGCCACATGCTCTGTGTGCGAAGAAGCCGCTTCTTCGCCTCCGGGAGAATCGGCGAGCGGCAGCTTCCCAAAGGCGAAGATGCAAGCTGCAGCACACAGGCACAGTGTGGGCAGCCTTCAGACTTAGAGAAACAGTACTTTACCACTCTCCTGCCTTTTCCATGGTTATTCTATTGGAAAAGAACGAGTTTTGGACAACTACCTTTCATTCTTGCCAAACTCTTTGCAGACCCCCGTGCAAGCTTTAGAACAAGATTTTGGATGTTTTCTTTCCTGGCAGAGTTTCTCCTTGCAAGATATGCTGGAAAAGCTTTTGGCTGAGTGTAGAGCGGCAAGACACGCAGAAGACGCAGATACGCAGCTCTCCGAAGCTAAGTGCCGGTCCCGGGCTTCTTTCGGCACAAACCGCTCTCAGGAGCTCCCTGCGCTCGCCACAATGCTCTGTGTGCGAAGAAGCCGCTTCTTCGCCTCCGGGAGAATCGGCGAGCGGCAGCTTCCCAAAGGCGAAGATGCAAGCTGCAGCACACAGGCACAGTGTGGGCAGCCTTCAGACTTAGAGAAAACAGTACTTTACCACTCTCCTGCCTTTTCCATGGTTCTTCTATTGGAAAAGAACGAGTTTTGGACAACTACCTTTCATTCTTGCCAAACTCTTTGCAGACCCCCGTGCAAGCTTTAGAACAAGATTTTGGATGTTTTCTTTCCTGGCAGAGTTTCTCCTTGCAAGATATGCTGGAAAAGCTTTTTGCTGAGTGTAGAGCGGCAAGACACGCAGAAGACGCAGATACGCAGCTCTCCGAAGCTAAGTGCCGGTCCCGGGCTTCTTTCGGCACAAACCGCTCTCAGGAGCTCCCTGCGCTCGCCACAATGCTCTGTGTGCGAAGAAGCCGCTTCTTCGCCTCCGGGAGAATCGGCGAGCGGCAGCTTCCCAAAGGCGAAGATGCAAGCTGCAGCACACAGGCACAGTGTGGGCAGCCTTCAGACTTAGGGAAAACAGTACTTTACCACTCTCCTGCCTTTTCCATGGTTATTCTATTGGAAAAGAACGAGTTTTGGACAACTACCTTTCATTCTTGCCAAACTCTTTGCAGACCCCCGTGCAAGCTTTAGAACAAGATTTTGGATGTTTTCTTTCCTGGCAGAGTTTCTCCTTGCAAGATATGGTGGAAAAGCTTTTTGCTGAGTGTAGAGCGGCAAGACACGCAGAAGACGCAGATACGCAGCTCTCCGAAGCTAAGTGCCGGTCCCGGGCTTCTTTCGGCACAAACCGCTCTCAGGAGCTCCCTGCGCTCGCCACAATGCTCTGTGTGCGAAGAAGCCGCTTCTTCGCCTCCGGGAGAATCGGCGAGCGGCAGCTTCCCAAAGGCGAAGATGCAAGCTGCAGCACACAGGCACAGTGTGGGCAGCCTTCAGACTTAGA
Organism: Molothrus aeneus; assembly: GCF_037042795.1. Lineage (NCBI taxonomy): Eukaryota > Metazoa > Chordata > Aves > Passeriformes > Icteridae > Molothrus > Molothrus aeneus. The sequence continues at coordinate 169,274 of NW_027098881.1, read as the reverse complement.
GAAAACAGTACTTTACCACTCTCCTGCCTTTTCCATGGTTAGTCTATTGGAAAAGAACGAGTTTTGGACAACTACCTTTCATTCTTGCCAAACTCTTTGCAGACCCCCGTGCAAGCTTTAGAACAAGATTTTGGATGTTTTCTTTCCTGGCAGAGTTTCTCCTTGCAAGATATGGTGGAAAAGCTTTTTGCTGAGTGTAGAGCGGCAAGACACGCAGAAGACGCAGATACGCAGCTCTCCGAAGCTAAGTGCCGGTCCCGGGCTTCTTTCGGCACAAACCGCTCTCAGGAGCTCCCTGCGCTCGCCACAATGCTCTGTGTGCGAAGAAGCCGCTTCTTCGCCTGCGGGAGAATCGGCGAGCGGCAGCTTCCCAAAGGCGAAGATGCAAGCTGCAGCACACAGGCACAGTGTGGGCAGCCTTCAGACTTAGAGAAAACAGTACTTTACCACTCTCCTGCCTTTTCCATGGTTATTCTATTGGAAAAGAACGAGTTTTGGACAACTACCTTTCATTCTTGCCAAACTCTTTGCAGACCCCCGTGCAAGCTTTAGAACAAGATTTTGGATGTTTTCTTTCCTGGCAGAGTTTCTCTTGCAAGATATGCTGGAAAAGCTTTTGGCTGAGTGTAGAGCGGCAAGACACGCAGAAGACGCAGATACGCAGCTCTCCGAAGCTAAGTGCCGGTCCCGGGCTTCTTTCGGCACAAACCGCTCTCAGGAGCTCCCTGCGCTCGCCACAATGCTCTGTGTGCGAAGAAGCCGCTTCTTCGCCTCCGGGAGAATCGGCGAGCGGCAGCTTCCCAAAGGCGAAGATGCAAGCTGCACCACGCAGGCACAGTGTGGGCAGCCTTCAGACTTAGAGAAAACAGTACTTTACCACTCTCCTGCCTTTTCCATGGTTATTCTATTGGAAAAGAACGAGTTTTGGCCAACTACCTTTCATTCTTGCCAAACTCTTTGCAGACCCCCGTGCAAGCTTTAGAACAAGATTTTGGATGTTTTCTTTCCTGGCAGAGTTTCTCCTTGCAAGATATGGTGGAAAAGCTTTTTGCTGAGTGTAGAGCGGCAAGACACGCAGAAGACGCAGATACGCAGCTCTCCGAAGCTAAGTGCCGGTCCCGGGCTTCTTTCGGCACAAACCGCTCTCAGGAGCTCCCTGCGCTCGCCACAATGCTCTGTGTGCGAAGAAGCCGCTTCTTCGCCTGCGGGAGAATCGGCGAGCGGCAGCTTCCCAAAGGCGAAGATGCAAGCTGCAGCACACAGGCACAGTGTGGGCAGCCTTCAGACTTAGAGAAAACAGTACTTTACCACTCTCCTGCCTTTTCCATGGTTATTCTATTGGAAAAGAACGAGTTTTGGACAACTACCTTTCATTCTTGCCAAACTCTTTGCAGACCCCCGTGCAAGCTTTAGAACAAGATTTTGGATGTTTTCTTTCCTGGCAGAGTTTCTCCTTGCAAGATATGCTGGAAAAGCTTTTTGGCTGAGTGTAGAGCGGCAAGACACGCAGAAGACGCAGATACGCAGCTCTCCGAAGCTAAGTGCCGGTCCCGGGCTTCTTTCGGCACAAACCGCTCTCAGGAGCTCCCTGCGCTCGCCACAATGCTCTGTGTGCGAAGAAGCCGCTTCTTCGCCTCCGGGAGAATCGGCGAGCGGCAGCTTCCCAAAGGCGAAGATGCAAGCTGCAGCACACAGGCACAGTGTGGGCAGCCTTCAGACTTAGAGAAAACAGTACTTTACCACTCTCCTGCCTTTTCCATGGTTATTCTATTGGAAAAGAACGAGTTTTGGCCAACTACCTTTCATTCTTGCCAAACTCTTTGCAGACCCCCGTGCAAGCTTTAGAACAAGATTTTGGATGTTTTCTTTCCTGGCAGAGTTTCTCCTTGCAAGATATGGTGGAAAAGCTTTTGGCTGAGTGTAGAGCGGCAAGACACGCAGAAGACGCAGATACGCAGCTCTCCGAAGCTAAGTGCCGGTCCCGGGCTTCTTTCGGCACAAACCGCTCTCAGGAGCTCCCTGCGCTCGCCACAATGCTCTGTGTGCGAAGAAGCCGCATCTTCGCCTCCGGGAGAATCGGCGAGCGGCAGCTTCCCAAAGGCGAAGATGCAAGCTGCAGCACACAGGCACAGTGTGGGCAGCCTTCAGACTTAGAGAAAACAGTTCTTTACCACTCTCCCTGCCTTTTCCATGGTTATTCTATTGGAAAAGAACGAGTTTTGGACAACTACCTTTCATTCTTGCCAAACTCTTTGCAGACCCCCGTGCAAGCTTTAGAACAAGATTTTGGATGTTTTCTTTCCTGGCAGAGTTTCTCCTTGCAAGATATGCTGGAAAAGCTTTTTGCTGAGTGTAGAGCGGCAAGACACGCAGAAGACGCAGATATGCAGCTCTCCGAAGCTAAGTGCCGGTCCCGGGCTTCTTTCGGCACAAACCGCTCTCAGGAGCTCCCTGCGCTCGCCACAATGCTCTGTGTGCGAAGAAGCCGCTTCTTCGCCTGCGGGAGAATCGGCGAGCGGCAGCTTCCCCAAAGGCGAAGATGCAAGCTGCAGCACACAGGCACAGTGTGGGCAGCCTTCAGACTTAGAGAAAACAGTACTGTACCACTCTCCTGCCTTTTCCATGGTTATTCTATTGGAAAAGAACGAGTTTTGGACAACTACCTTTCATTCTTGCCAAACTGTTTGCAGACCCCGTGCAAGCTTTAGAACAAGATTTTGGATGTTTTCTTTCCTGGCAGAGTTTCTCCTTGCAAGATATGCTGGAAAAGCTTTTTGGCTGAGTGTAGAGCGGCAAGACACGCAGAAGACGCAGATACGCAGCTCTCCGAAGCTAAGTGCCGGTCCCGGGCTTCTTTCGGCACAAACCGCTCTCAGGAGCTCCCTGCGCTCGCCACAATGCTCTGTGTGCGAAGAAGCCGCATTCTTCGCCTCCGGGAGAATCGGCGAGCGGCAGCTTCCCAAAGGCGAAGATGCAAGCTGCAGCATGCAGGCACAGTGTGGGCAGCCTTCAGACTTAGAGAAAACAGTACTTTACCACTCTCCTGCCTTTTCCATGGTTATTCTATTGGAAAAGAACGAGTTTTGGACAACTACCTTTCATTCTTGCCAAACTCTTTGCAGACCCCCGTGCAAGCTTTAGAACAAGATTTTGGATGTTTTCTTTCCTGGCAGAGTTTCTCCTTGCAAGATATGCTGGAAAAGCTTTTTGCTGAGTGTAGAGCGGCAAGACACGCAGAAGACGCAGATACGCAGCTCTCCGAAGCTAAGTGCCGGTCCCGGGCTTCTTTCGGCACAAACCGCTCTCAGGAGCTCCCTGCGCTCGCCACAATGCTCTGTGTGCGAAGAAGCCGCTTCTTCGCCTGGCGCGGGAGAATCGGCGAGCGGCAGCTTCCCAAAGGCGAAGATGCAAGCTGCAGCACACAGGCACAGTGTGGGCAGCCTTCAGACTTAGAGAAAACAGTACTTTACCACTCTCCTGCCTTTTCCATGGTTATTCTATTGGAAAAGAACGAGTTTTGGACAACTACCTTTCATTCTTGCCAAACTCTTTGCAGACCCCCGTGCAAGCTTTAGAACAAGATTTTGGATGTTTTCTTTCCTGGCAGAGTTTCTCCTTGCAAGATATGGTGGAAAAGCTTTTTGCTGAGTGTAGAGCGGCAAGACACGCAGAAGACGCAGATACGCAGCTCTCCGAAGCTAAGTGCCGGTCCCGGGCTTCTTTCGGCACAAACCGCTCTCAGGAGCTCCCTGCGCTCGCCACAATGCTCTGTGTGCGAAGAAGCCGCTTCTTCGCCTGCGGGAGAATCGGCGAGCGGCAGCTTCCCAAAGGCGAAGATGCAAGCTGCAGCACACAGGCACAGTGTGGGCAGCCTTCAGACTTAGAGAAAACAGTACTTTACCACTCTCCTGCTTTTCCATGGTTCTTCTATTGGAAAAGAACGAGTTTTGGACAACTACCTTTCATTCTTGCCAAACTCTTTGCAGACCCCCGTGCAAGCTTTAGAACAAGATTTTGGATGTTTTCTTTCCTGGCAGAGTTTCTCCTTGCAAGATATGGTGGAAAAGCTTTTTGCTGAGTGTAGAGCGGCAAGACACGCAGAAGACGCAGATACGCAGCTCTCCGAAGCTAAGTGCCGGTCCCGGGCTTCTTTCGGCACAAACCGCTCTCAGGAGCTCCCTGCGCTCGCCACAATGCTCTGTGTGCGAAGAAGCCGCTTCTTCGCCTGCGGGAGAATCGGCGAGCGGCAGCTTCCCAAAGGCGAAGATGCAAGCTGCAGCACACAGGCACAGTGTGGGCAGCCTTCAGACTTAGAGAAAACAGTACTTTACCACTCTCCTGCCTTTTCCATGGTTATTCTATTGGAAAAGAACGAGTTTTGGACAACTACCTTTCATTCTTGCCAAACTCTTTGCAGACCCCCGTGCAAGCTTTAGAACAAGATTTTGGATGTTTTCTTTCCTGGCAGAGTTTCTCCTTGCAAGATATGGTGGAAAAGCTTTTTGCTGAGTGTAGAGCGGCAAGACACGCAGAAGACGCAGATACGCAGCTCTCCGAAGCTAAGTGCCGGTCCCGGGCTTCTTTCGGCACAAACCGCTCTCAGGAGCTCCCTGCGCTCGCCACAATGCTCTGTGTGCGAAGAAGCCGCTTCTTCGCCTGCGGGAGAATCGGCGAGCGGCAGCTTCCCAAAGGCGAAGATGCAAGCTGCAGCACACAGGCACAGTGTGGGCAGCCTTCAGACTTAGAGAAAACAGTACTTTACCACTCTCCTGCCTTTTCCATGGTTATTCTATTGGAAAAGAACGAGTTTTGGCCAACTACCTTTCATTCTTGCCAAACTCTTTGCAGACCCCCGTGCAAGCTTTAGAACAAGATTTTGGATGTTTTCTTTCCTGGCAGAGTTTCTCCTTGCAAGATATGCTGGAAAAGCTTTTTGCTGAGTGTAGAGCGGCAAGACACGCAGAAGACGCAGATACGCAGCTCTCCGAAGCTAAGTGCCGGTCCCGGGCTTCTTTCGGCACAAACCGCTCTCAGGAGCTCCCTGCGCTCGCCACAATGCTCTGTGTGCGAAGAAGCCGCTTCTTCGCCTCCGGGAGAATCGGCGAGCGGCAGCTTCCCAAAGGCGAAGATGCAAGCTGCAGCACACAGGCACAGTGTGGGCAGCCTTCAGACTTAGAGAAAACAGTACTTTACCACTCTCCTGCCTTTTCCATGGTTATTCTATTGGAAAAGAACGAGTTTTGGACAACTACCTTTCATTCTTGCCAAACTCTTTGCAGACCCCCGTGCAAGCTTTAGAACAAGATTTTGGATGTTTTCTTTCCTGGCAGAGTTTCTCCTTGCAAGATATGCTGGAAAAGCTTTTTGCTGAGTGTAGAGCGGCAAGACACGCAGAAGACGCAGATACGCAGCTCTCCGAAGCTAAGTGCCGGTCCCGGGCTTCTTTCGGCACAAACCGCTCTCAGGAGCTCCCTGCGCTCGCCACAATGCTCTGTGTGCGAAGAAGCCGCTTCTTCGCCTCCGGGAGAATCGGCGAGCGGCAGCTTCCCAAAGGCGAAGATGCAAGCTGCAGCACACAGGCACAGTGTGGGCAGCCTTCAGACTTAGAGAAAACAGTACTTTACCACTCTCCTGCCTTTTCCATGGTTATTCTATTGGAAAAGAACGAGTTTTGGCCAACTACCTTTCATTCTTGCCAAACTCTTTGCAGACCCCCGTGCAAGCTTTAGAACAAGATTTTGGATGTTTTCTTTCCTGGCAGAGTTTCTCCTTGCAAGATATGGTGGAAAAGCTTTTGGCTGAGTGTAGAGCGGCAAGACACGCAGAAGACGCAGATACGCAGCTCTCCGAAGCTAAGTGCCGGTCCCGGGCTTCTTTCGGCACAAACCGCTCTCAGGAGCTCCCTGCGCTCGCCACAATGCTCTGTGTGCGAAGAAGCCGCATCTTCGCCTGCGGGAGAATCGGCGAGCGGCAGCTTCCCAAAGGCGAAGATGCAAGCTGCAGCACACAGGCACAGTGTGGGCAGCCTTCAGACTTAGAGAAAACAGTACTTTACCACTCTCCTGCCTTTTCCATGGTTATTCTATTGGAAAAGAACGAGTTTTGGACAACTACCTTTCATTCTTGCCAAACTCTTTGCAGACCCCCGTGCAAGCTTTAGAACAAGATTTTGGATGTTTTCTTTCCTGGCAGAGTTTCTCCTTGCAAGATATGCTGGAAAAGCTTTTTGCTGAGTGTAGAGCGGCAAGACACGCAGAAGACGCAGATACGCAGCTCTCCGAAGCTAAGTGCCGGTCCCGGGCTTCTTTCGGCACAAACCGCTCTCAGGAGCTCCCTGCGCTCGCCACAATGCTCTGTGTGCGAAGAAGCCGCTTCTTCGCCTCCGGGAGAATCGGCGAGCGGCAGCTTCCCAAAGGCAAAGATGCAAGCTGCAGCACACAGGCACAGTGTGGGCAGCCTTCAGACTTAGAGAAAACAGTACTTTACCACTCTCCTGCCTTTTCCATGGTTAGTCTATTGGAAAAGAACGAGTTTTGGCCAACTACCTTTCATTCTTGCCAAACTCTTTGCAGACCCCCGTGCAAGCTTTAGAACAAGATTTTGGATGTTTTCTTTCCTGGCAGAGTTTCTCCTTGCAAGATATGCTGGAAAAGCTTTTTGCTGAGTGTAGAGCGGCAAGACACGCAGAAGACGCAGATATGCAGCTCTCCGAAGCTAAGTGCCGGTCCCGGGCTTCTTTCGGCACAAACCGCTCTCAGGAGCTCCCTGCGCTCGCCACAATGCTCTGTGTGCGAAGAAGCCGCTTCTTCGCCTCCGGGAGAATCGGCGAGCGGCAGCTTCCCAAAGGCGAAGATGCAAGCTGCAGCACACAGGCACAGTGTGGGCAGCCTTCAGACTTAGAGAAAACAGTACTGTACCACTCTCCTGCCTTTTCCATGGTTCTTCTATTGGAAAAGAACGAGTTTTGGACAACTACCTTTCATTCTTGCCAAACTCTTTGCAGACCCCCGTGCAAGCTTTAGAACAAGATTTTGGATGTTTTCTTTCCTGGCAGAGTTTCTCCTTGCAAGATATGCTGGAAAAGCTTTTTGCTGAGTGTAGAGCGGCAAGACACGCAGAAGACGCAGATACGCAGCTCTCCGAAGCTAAGTGCCGGTCCCGGGCTTCTTTCGGCACAAACCGCTCTCAGGAGCTCCCTGCGCTCGCCACAATGCTCTGTGTGCGAAGAAGCCGCTTCTTCGCCTCCGGGAGAATCGGCGAGCGGCAGCTTCCCAAAGGCGAAGATGCAAGCTGCAGCATGCAGGCACAGTGTGGGCAGCCTTCAGACTTAGAGAAAACAGTACTTTACCACTCTCCTGCCTTTTCCATGGTTATTCTATTGGAAAAGAACGAGTTTTGGACAACTACCTTTCATTCTTGCCAAACTCTTTGCAGACCCCCGTGCAAGCTTTAGAACAAGATTTTGGATGTTTTCTTTCCTGGCAGAGTTTCTCCTTGCAAGATATGCTGGAAAAGCTTTTTGCTGAGTGTAGAGCGGCAAGACACGCAGAAGACGCAGATACGCAGCTCTCCGAAGCTAAGTGCCGGTCCCGGGCTTCTTTCGGCACAAACCGCTCTCAGGAGCTCCCTGCGCTCGCCACAATGCTCTGTGTGCGAAGAAGCCGCTTCTTCGCCTCCGGGAGAATCGGCGAGCGGCAGCTTCCCAAAGGCGAAGATGCAAGCTGCACCACGCAGGCACAGTGTGGGCAGCCTTCAGACTTAGAGAAAACAGTACTTTACCACTCTCCTGCCTTTTCCATGGTTATTCTATTGGAAAAGAACGAGTTTTGGACAACTACCTTTCATTCTTGCCAAACTCTTTGCAGACCCCCGTGCAAGCTTTAGAACAAGATTTTGGATGTTTTCTTTCCTGGCAGAGTTTCTCCTTGCAAGATATGGTGGAAAAGCTTTTTGCTGAGTGTAGAGCGGCAAGACACGCAGAAGACGCAGATACGCAGCTCTCCGAAGCTAAGTGCCGGTCCCGGGCTTCTTTCGGCACAAACCGCTCTCAGGAGCTCCCTGCGCTCGCCACAATGCTCTGTGTGCGAAGAAGCCGCTTCTTCGCCTGCGGGAGAATCGGCGAGCGGCAGCTTCCCAAAGGCGAAGATGCAAGCTGCAGCACACAGGCACAGTGTGGGCAGCCTTCAGACTTAGAGAAAACAGTACTTTACCACTCTCCTGCCTTTTCCATGGTTCTTCTATTGGAAAAGAACGAGTTTTGGCCAACTACCTTTCATTCTTGCCAAACTCTTTGCAGACCCCCGTGCAAGCTTTAGAACAAGATTTTGGATGTTTTCTTTCCTGGCAGAGTTTCTCCTTGCAAGATATGGTGGAAAAGCTTTTTGCTGAGTGTAGAGCGGCAAGACACGCAGAAGACGCAGATACGCAGCTCTCCGAAGCTAAGTGCCGGTCCCGGGCTTCTTTCGGCACAAACCGCTCTCAGGAGCTCCCTGCGCTCGCCACAATGCTCTGTGTGCGAAGAAGCCGCTTCTTCGCCTCCGGGAGAATCGGCGAGCGGCAGCTTCCCAAAGGCGAAGATGCAAGCTGCAGCACACAGGCACAGTGTGGGCAGCCTTCAGACTTAGAGAAAACAGTACTTTACCACTCTCCTGCCTTTTCCATGGTTATTCTATTGGAAAAGAACGAGTTTTGGACAACTACCTTTCATTCTTGCCAAACTCTTTGCAGACCCCCGTGCAAGCTTTAGAACAAGATTTTGGATGTTTTCTTTCCTGGCAGAGTTTCTCCTTGCAAGATATGGTGGAAAAGCTTTTTGCTGAGTGTAGAGCGGCAAGACACGCAGAAGACGCAGATACGCAGCTCTCCGAAGCTAAGTGCCGGTCCCGGGCTTCTTTCGGCACAAACCGCTCTCAGGAGCTCCCTGCGCTCGCCACAATGCTCTGTGTGCGAAGAAGCCGCTTCTTCGCCTGCGGGAGAATCGGCGAGCGGCAGCTTCCCAAAGGCGAAGATGCAAGCTGCAGCACACAGGCACAGTGTGGGCAGCCTTCAGACTTAGAGAAAACAGTACTTTACCACTCTCCTGCCTTTTCCATGGTTATTCTATTGGAAAAGAACGAGTTTTGGACAACTACCTTTCATTCTTGCCAAACTCTTTGCAGACCCCCGTGCAAGCTTTAGAACAAGATTTTGGATGTTTTCTTTCCTGGCAGAGTTTCTCCTTGCAAGATATGCTGGAAAAGCTTTTTGCTGAGTGTAGAGCGGCAAGACACGCAGAAGACGCAGATACGCAGCTCTCCGAAGCTAAGTGCCGGTCCCGGGCTTCTTTCGGCACAAACCGCTCTCAGGAGCTCCCTGCGCTCGCCACAATGCTCTGTGTGCGAAGAAGCCGCTTCTTCGCCTCCGGGAGAATCGGCGAGCGGCAGCTTCCCAAAGGCGAAGATGCAAGCTGCAGCACACAGGCACAGTGTGGGCAGCCTTCAGACTTAGAGAAAACAGTACTTTACCACTCTCCTGCCTTTTCCATGGTTATTCTATTGGAAAAGAACGAGTTTTGGACAACTACCTTTCATTCTTGCCAAACTCTTTGTAGACCCCCGTGCAAGCTTTAGAACAAGATTTTGGATGTTTCCTTTCCTGGCAGAGTTTCTCCTTGCAAGATATGGTGGAAAAGCTTTTTGCTGAGTGTAGAGCGGCAAGACACGCAGAAGACGCAGATACGCAGCTCTCCGAAGCTAAGTGCCGGTCCCGGGCTTCTTTCGGCACAAACCGCTCTCAGGAGCTCCCTGCGCTCGCCACAATGCTCTGTGTGCGAAGAAGCCGCTTCTTCGCCTCCGGGAGAATCGGCGAGCGGCAGCTTCCCAAAGGCGAAGATGCAAGCTGCAGCACGCAGGCACAGTGTGGGCAGCATTCAGACTTAGAGAAAACAGTACTTTACCACTCTCCTGCCTTTTCGAAACATGGTTAGTCTATTGGAAAAGAACGAGTTTTGGACAACTACCTTTCATTCTTGCCAAACTCTTTGCAGACCCCCGTGCAAGCTTTAGAACAAGATTTTGGATGTTTTCTTTCCTGGCAGAGTTTCTCCTTGCAAGATATGGTGGAAAAGCTTTTTGCTGAGTGTAGAGCGGCAAGACACGCAGAAGACGCAGATACGCAGCTCTCCGAAGCTAAGTGCCGGTCCCGGGCTTCTTTCGGCACAAACCGCTCTCAGGAGCTCCCTGCGCTCGCCACAATGCTCTGTGTGCGAAGAAGCCGCTTCTTCGCCTGCGGGAGAATCGGCGAGCGGCAGCTTCCCAAAGGCGAAGATGCAAGCTGCAGCACACAGGCACAGTGTGGGCAGCCTTCAGACTTAGAGAAAACAGTACTTTACCACTCTCCTGCCTTTTCCATGGTTATTCTATTGGAAAAGAACGAGTTTTGGACAACTACCTTTCATTCTTGCCAAACTCTTTGCAGACCCCCGTGCAAGCTTTAGAACAAGATTTTGGATGTTTTCTTTCCTGGCAGAGTTTCTCCTTGCAAGATATGCTGGAAAAGCTTTTGGCTGAGTGTAGAGCGGCAAGACACGCAGAAGACGCAGATACGCAGCTCTCCGAAGCTAAGTGCCGGTCCCGGGCTTCTTTCGGCACAAACCGCTCTCAGGAGCTCCCTGCGCTCGCCACAATGCTCTGTGTGCGAAGAAGCCGCATCTTCGCCTCCGGGAGAATCGGCGAGCGGCAGCTTCCCAAAGGCGAAGATGCAAGCTGCAGCACACAGGCACAGTGTGGGCAGCCTTCAGACTTAGAGAAAACAGTACTTTACCACTCTCCTGCCTTTTCCATGGTTATTCTATTGGAAAAGAACGAGTTTTGGACAACTACCTTTCATTCTTGCCAAACTCTTTGCAGACCCCCGTGCAAGCTTTAGAACAAGATTTTGGATGTTTTCTTTCCTGGCAGAGTTTCTCCTTGCAAGATATGCTGGAAAAGCTTTTTGCTGAGTGTAGAGCGGCAAGACACGCAGAAGACGCAGATACGCAGCTCTCCGAAGCTAAGTGCCGGTCCCGGGCTTCTTTCGGCACAAACCGCTCTCAGGAGCTCCCTGCGCTCGCCACAATGCTCTGTGTGCGAAGAAGCCGCTTCTTCGCCTGCGGGAGAATCGGCGAGCGGCAGCTTCCCAAAGGCGAAGATGCAAGCTGCAGCACACAGGCACAGTGTGGGCAGCCTTCAGACTTAGAGAAAACAGTACTTTACCACTCTCCTGCCTTTTCCATGGTTATTCTATTGGAAAAGAACGAGTTTTGGACAACTACCTTTCATTCTTGCCAAACTCTTTGCAGACCCCCGTGCAAGCTTTAGAACAAGATTTTGGATGTTTTCTTTCCTGGTAGAGTTTCTCCTTGCAAGATATGCTGGAAAAGCTTTTTGCTGAGTGTAGAGCGGCAAGACACGCAGAAGACGCAGATACGCAGCTCTCCGAAGCTAAGTGCCGGTCCCGGGCTTCTTTCGGCACAAACCGCTCTCAGGAGCTCCCTGCGCTCGCCACAATGCTCTGTGTGCGAAGAAGCCGCTTCTTCGCCTGCGGGAGAATCGGCGAGCGGCAGCTTCCCAAAGGCGAAGATGCAAGCTGCACCACGCAGGCACAGTGTGGGCAGCCTTCAGACTTAGAGAAAACAGTACTTTACCACTCTCCTGCCTTTTCCATGGTTATTCTATTGGAAAAGAACGAGTTTTGGACAACTACCTTTCATTCTTGCCAAACTCTTTGCAGACCCCCGTGCAAGCTTTAGAACAAGATTTTGGATGTTTTCTTTCCTGGCAGAGTTTCTCCTTGCAAGATATGCTGGAAAAGCTTTTGGCTGAGTGTAGAGCGGCAAGACACGCAGAAGACGCAGATACGCAGCTCTCCGAAGCTAAGTGCCGGTCCCGGGCTTCTTTCGGCACAAACCGCTCTCAGGAGCTCCCTGCGCTCGCCACAATGCTCTGTGTGCGAAGAAGCCGCATCTTCGCCTCCGGGAGAATCGGCGAGCGGCAGCTTCCCAAAGGCGAAGATGCAAGCTGCAGCACACAGGCACAGTGTGGGCAGCCTTCAGACTTAGAGAAAACAGTACTTTACCACTCTCCTGCCTTTTCCATGGTTATTCTATTGGAAAAGAACGAGTTTTGGACAACTACCTTTCATTCTTGCCAAACTCTTTGCAGACCCCCGTGCAAGCTTTAGAACAAGATTTTGGATGTTTTCTTTCCTGGCAGAGTTTCTCCTTGCAAGATATGGTGGAAAAGCTTTTTGCTGAGTGTAGAGCGGCAAGACACGCAGAAGACGCAGATACGCAGCTCTCTGAAGCTAAGTGCCGGTCCCGGGCTTCTTTCGGCACAAACCGCTCTCAGGAGCTCCCTGCGCTCGCCACAATGCTCTGTGTGCGAAGAAGCCGCTTCTTCGTCTCCGGGAGAATCGGCGAGCGGCAGCTTCCCAAAGGCGAAGATGCAAGCTGCAGCACACAGGCACAGTGTGGGCAGCCTTCAGACTTAGAGAAAACAGTACTTTACCACTCTCCTGCCTTTTCCATGGTTATTCTATTGGAAAAGAACGAGTTTTGGCCAACTACCTTTCATTCTTGCCAAACTCTTTGCAGACCCCCGTGCAAGCTTTAGAACAAGATTTTGGATGTTTTCTTTCCTGGCAGAGTTTCTCCTTGCAAGATATGCTGGAAAAGCTTTTTGCTGAGTGTAGAGCGGCAAGACACGCAGAAGACGCAGATACGCAGCTCTCCGAAGCTAAGTGCCGGTCCCGGGCTTCTTTCGGCACAAACCGCTCTCAGGAGCTCCCTGCGCTCGCCACAATGCTCTGTGTGCGAAGAAGCCGCTTCTTCGCCTGCGGGAGAATCGGCGAGCGGCAGCTTCCCAAAGGCGAAGAGGCAAGCTGCACCACGCAGGCACAGTGTGGGCAGCCTTCAGACTTAGAGAAAACAGTACTTTACCACTCTCCTGCCTTTTCCATGGTTAGTCTATTGGAAAAGAACGAGTTTTGGCCAACTACCTTTCATTCTTGCCAAACTCTTTGCAGACCCCCGTGCAAGCTTTAGAACAAGATTTTGGATGTTTTCTTTCCTGGCAGAGTTTCTCCTTGCAAGATATGCTGGAAAAGCTTTTTGCTGAGTGTAGAGCGGCAAGACAAGCAGAAGACGCAGATACGCAGCTCTCCGAAGCTAAGTGCCGGTCCCGGGCTTCTTTCGGCACAAACCGCTCTCAGGAGCTCCCTGCGCTCGCCACAATGCTCTGTGTGCGAAGAAGCCGCTTCTTCGCCTCCGGGAGAATCGGCGAGCGGCAGCTTCCCAAAGGCGAAGATGCAAGCTGCAGCACACAGGCACAGTGTGGGCAGCCTTCAGACTTAGAGAAAACAGTACTTTACCACTCTCCTGCCTTTTCCATGGTTATTCTATTGGAAAAGAACGAGTTTTGGACAACTACCTTTCATTCTTGCCAAACTCTTTGCAGACCCCCGTGCAAGCTTTAGAACAAGATTTTGGATGTTTTCTTTCCTGGCAGAGTTTCTCCTTGCAAGATATGCTGGAAAAGCTTTTTGCTGAGTGTAGAGCGGCAAGACACGCAGAAGACGCAGATACGCAGCTCTCCGAAGCTAAGTGCCAGTCCCGGGCTTCTTTCGGCACAAACCGCTCTCAGGAGCTCCCTGCGCTCGCCACAATGCTCTGTGTGCGAAGAAGCCGCTTCTTCGCCTCCGGGAGAATCGGCGAGCGGCAGCTTCCCAAAGGCGAAGATGCAAGCTGCAGCACACAGGCACAGTGTGGGCAGCCTTCAGACTTAGAGAAAACAGTACTTTACCACTCTCCTGCCTTTTCCATGGTTATTCTATTGGAAAAGAACGAGTTTTGGACAACTACCTTTCATTCTTGCCAAACTCTTTGCAGACCCCCGTGCAAGCTTTAGAACAAGATTTTGGATGTTTTCTTTCCTGGCAGAGTTTCTCCTTGCAAGATATGCTGGAAAAGCTTTTTGCTGAGTGTAGAGCGGCAAGACACGCAGAAGACGCAGATACGCAGCTCTCCGAAGCTAAGTGCCGGTCCCGGGCTTCTTTCGGCACAAACCGCTCTCAGGAGCTCCCTGCGCTCGCCACAATGCTCTGTGTGCGAAGAAGCCGCTTCTTCGCCTCCGGGAGAATCGGCGAGCGGCAGCTTCCCAAAGGCGAAGATGCAAGCTGCAGCACACAGGCACAGTGTGGGCAGCCTTCAGACTTAGAGAAAACAGTACTTTACCACTCTCCTGCCTTTTCCATGGTTATTCTATTGGAAAAGAACGAGTTTTGGACAACTACCTTTCATTCTTGCCAAACTCTTTGCAGACCCCCGTGCAAGCTTTAGAACAAGATTTTGGATGTTTTCTTTCCTGGCAGAGTTTCTCCTTGCAAGATATGGTGGAAAAGCTTTTGGCTGAGTGTAGAGCGGCAAGACACGCAGAAGACGCAGATACGCAGCTCTCCGAAGCTAAGTGCCGGTCCCGGGCTTCTTTCGGCACAAACCGCTCTCAGGAGCTCCCTGCGCTCGCCACAATGCTCTGTGTGCGAAGAAGCCGCTTCTTCGCCTGCGGGAGAATCGGCGAGCGGCAGCTTCCCAAAGGCGAAGATGCAAGCTGCACCACGCAGGCACAGTGTGGGCAGCCTTCAGACTTAGAGAAAACAGTACTTTACCACTCTCCTGCCTTTTCCATGGTTATTCTATTGGAAAAGAACGAGTTTTGGACAACTACCTTTCATTCTTGCCAAACTCTTTGCAGACCCCCGAGCAAGCTTTAGAACAAGATTTTGGATGTTTTCTTTCCTGGCAGAGTTTCTCCTTGCAAGATATGCTGGAAAAGCTTTTTGCTGAGTGTAGAGCGGCAAGACACGCAGAAGACGCAGATACGCAGCTCTCCGAAGCTAAGTGCCGGTCCCGGGCTTCTTTCGGCACAAACCGCTCTCAGGAGCTCCCTGCGCTCGCCACAATGCTCTGTGTGCGAAGAAGCCGCTTCTTCGCCTCCGGGAGAATCGGCGAGCGGCAGCTTCCCAAAGGCGAAGATGCAAGCTGCACCACGCAGGCACAGTGTGGGCAGCCTTCAGACTTAGAGAAAACAGTACTTTACCACTCTCCTGCCTTTTCCATGGTTAGTCTATTGGAAAAGAACGAGTTTTGGCCAACTACCTTTCATTCTTGCCAAACTCTTTGCAGACCCCCGTGCAAGCTTTAGAACAAGATTTTGGATGTTTTCTTTCCTGGCAGAGTTTCTCCTTGCAAGATATGGTGGAAAAGCTTTTTGCTGAGTGTAGAGCGGCAAGACACGCAGAAGACGCAGATACGCAGCTCTCCGAAGCTAAGTGCCGGTCCCGGGCTTCTTTCGGCACAAACCGCTCTCAGGAGCTCCCTGCGCTCGCCACAATGCTCTGTGTGCGAAGAAGCCGCTTCTTCGCCTGCGGGAGAATCGGCGAGCGGCAGCTTCCCAAAGGCGAAGATGCAAGCTGCAGCACACAGGCACAGTGTGGGCAGCCTTCAGACTTAGAGAAAACAGTACTTTACCACTCTCCTGCCTTTTCCATGGTTATTCTATTGGAAAAGAACGAGTTTTGGACAACTACCTTTCATTCTTGCCAAACTCTTTGCAGACCCCCGTGCAAGCTTTAGAACAAGATTTTGGATGTTTTCTTTCCTGGCAGAGTTTCTCCTTGCAAGATATGCTGGAAAAGCTTTTTGCTGAGTGTAGAGCGGCAAGACACGCAGAAGACGCAGATACGCAGCTCTCCGAAGCTAAGTGCCGGTCCCGGGCTTCTTTCGGCACAAACCGCTCTCAGGAGCTCCCTGCGCTCGCCACAATGCTCTGTGTGCGAAGAAGCCGCTTCTTCGCCTGCGGGAGAATCGGCGAGCGGCAGCTTCCCAAAGGCGAAGATGCAAGCTGCAGCACACAGGCACAGTGTGGGCAGCCTTCAGACTTAGAGAAAACAGTACTTTACCACTCTCCTGCCTTTTCCATGGTTATTCTATTGGAAAAGAACGAGTTTTGGACAACTACCTTTCATTCTTGCCAAACTCTTTGCAGACCCCCGTGCAAGCTTTAGAACAAGATTTTGGATGTTTTCTTTCCTGGTAGAGTTTCTCCTTGCAAGATATGCTGGAAAAGCTTTTTGCTGAGTGTAGAGCGGCAAGACACGCAGAAGACGCAGATACGCAGCTCTCCGAAGCTAAGTGCCGGTCCCGGGCTTCTTTCGGCACAAACCGCTCTCAGGAGCTCCCTGCGCTCGCCACAATGCTCTGTGTGCGAAGAAGCCGCTTCTTCGCCTCCGGGAGAATCGGCGAGTGGCAGCTTCCCAAAGGCGAAGATGCAAGCTGCACCACGCAGGCACAGTGTGGGCAGCCTTCAGACTTAGAGAAAACAGTACTTTACCACTCTCCTGCCTTTTCCATGGTTATTCTATTGGAAAAGAACGAGTTTTGGACAACTACCTTTCATTCTTGCCAAACTCTTTGCAGACCCCCGTGCAAGCTTTAGAACAAGATTTTGGATGTTTTCTTTCCTGGCAGAGTTTCTCCTTGCAAGATATGCTGGAAAAGCTTTTGGCTGAGTGTAGAGCGGCAAGACACGCAGAAGACGCAGATACGCAGCTCTCCGAAGCTAAGTGCCGGTCCCGGGCTTCTTTCGGCACAAACCGCTCTCAGGAGCTCCCTGCGCTCGCCACAATGCTCTGTGTGCGAAGAAGCCGCATCTTCGCCTCCGGGAGAATCGGCGAGCGGCAGCTTCCCAAAGGCGAAGATGCAAGCTGCAGCACACAGGCACAGTGTGGGCAGCCTTCAGACTTAGAGAAAACAGTACTTTACCACTCTCCTGCCTTTTCCATGGTTATTCTATTGGAAAAGAACGAGTTTTGGACAACTACCTTTCATTCTTGCCAAACTCTTTGCAGACCCCCGTGCAAGCTTTAGAACAAGATTTTGGATGTTTTCTTTCCTGGCAGAGTTTCTCCTTGCAAGATATGGTGGAAAAGCTTTTTGCTGAGTGTAGAGCGGCAAGACACGCAGAAGACGCAGATACGCAGCTCTCTGAAGCTAAGTGCCGGTCCCGGGCTTCTTTCGGCACAAACCGCTCTCAGGAGCTCCCTGCGCTCGCCACAATGCTCTGTGTGCGAAGAAGCCGCTTCTTCGCCTCCGGGAGAATCGGCGAGCGGCAGCTTCCCAAAGGCGAAGATGCAAGCTGCAGCACACAGGCACAGTGTGGGCAGCCTTCAGACTTAGAGAAAACAGTACTTTACCACTCTCCTGCCTTTTCCATGGTTATTCTATTGGAAAAGAACGAGTTTTGGCCAACTACCTTTCATTCTTGCCAAACTCTTTGCAGACCCCCGTGCAAGCTTTAGAACAAGATTTTGGATGTTTTCTTTCCTGGCAGAGTTTCTCCTTGCAAGATATGCTGGAAAAGCTTTTTGCTGAGTGTAGAGCGGCAAGACACGCAGAAGACGCAGATACGCAGCTCTCCGAAGCTAAGTGCCGGTCCCGGGCTTCTTTCGGCACAAACCGCTCTCAGGAGCTCCCTGCGCTCGCCACAATGCTCTGTGTGCGAAGAAGCCGCTTCTTCGCCTCCGGGAGAATCGGCGAGCGGCAGCTTCCCAAAGGCGAAGATGCAAGCTGCAGCACACAGGCACAGTGTGGGCAGCCTTCAGACTTAGAGAAAACAGTACTTTACCACTCTCCTGCCTTTTCCATGGTTATTCTATTGGAAAAGAACGAGTTTTGGACAACTACCTTTCATTCTTGCCAAACTCTTTGCAGACCCCCGTGCAAGCTTTAGAACAAGATTTTGGATGTTTTCTTTCCTGGCAGAGTTTCTCCTTGCAAGATATGGTGGAAAAGCTTTTGGCTGAGTGTAGAGCGGCAAGACACGCAGAAGACGCAGATACGCAGCTCTCCGAAGCTAAGTGCCGGTCCCGGGCTTCTTTCGGCACAAACCGCTCTCAGGAGCTCCCTGCGCTCGCCACAATGCTCTGTGTGCGAAGAAGCCGCTTCTTCGCCTCCGGGAGAATCGGCGAGCGGCAGCTTCCCAAAGGCGAAGATGCAAGCTGCAGCACACAGGCACAGTGTGGGCAGCCTTCAGACTTAGAGAAAACAGTACTTTACCACTCTCCTGCCTTTTCCATGGTTAGTCTATTGGAAAAGAACGAGTTTTGGACAACTACCTTTCATTCTTGCCAAACTCTTTGCAGACCCCCGTGCAAGCTTTAGAACAAGATTTTGGATGTTTTCTTTCCTGGCAGAGTTTCTCCTTGCAAGATATGCTGGAAAAGCTTTTTGCTGAGTGTAGAGCGGCAAGACACGCAGAAGACGCAGATACGCAGCTCTCCGAAGCTAAGTGCCGGTCCCGGGCTTCCTTCGGCACAAACCGCTCTCAGGAGCTCCCTGCGCTCGCCACAATGCTCTGTGTGCGAAGAAGCCGCTTCTTCGCCTGCGGGAGAATCGGCGAGCGGCAGCTTCCCAAAGGCGAAGATGCAAGCTGCAGCACGCAGGCACAGTGTGGGCAGCCTTCAGACTTAGAGAAAACAGTACTTTACCACTCTCCTGCCTTTTCCATGGTTATTCTATTGGAAAAGAACGAGTTTTGGACAACTACCTTTCATTCTTGCCAAACTCTTTGCAGACCCCCGTGCAAGCTTTAGAACAAGATTTTGGATGTTTTCTTTCCTGGCAGAGTTTCTCCTTGCAAGATATGCTGGAAAAGCTTTTTGCTGAGTGTAGAGCGGCAAGACACGCAGAAGACGCCGATACGCAGCTCTCCGAAGCTAAGTGCCGGTCCCGGGCTTCTTTCGGCACAAACCGCTCTCAGGAGCTCCCTGCGCTCGCCACAATGCTCTGTGTGCGAAGAAGCCGCTTCTTCGCCTCCGGGAGAATCGGCGAGCGGCAGCTTCCCAAAGGCGAAGATGCAAGCTGCAGCACACAGGCACAGTGTGGGCAGCCTTCAGACTTAGAGAAAACAGTACTTTACCACTCTCCTGCCTTTTCCATGGTTATTCTATTGGAAAAGAACGAGTTTTGGACAACTACCTTTCATTCTTGCCAAACTCTTTGCAGACCCCCGTGCAAGCTTTAGAACAAGATTTTGGATGTTTTCTTTCCTGGCAGAGTTTCTCCTTGCAAGATATGGTGGAAAAGCTTTTTGCTGAGTGTAGAGCGGCAAGACACGCAGAAGACGCAGATACGCAGCTCTCCGAAGCTAAGTGCCGGTCCCGGGCTTCTTTCGGCACAAACCACTCTCAGGAGCTCCCTGCGCTCGCCACAATGCTCTGTGTGCGAAGAAGCCGCTTCTTCGCCTGCGGGAGAATCGGCGAGCGGCAGCTTCCCAAAGGCGAAGATGCAAGCTGCAGCACACAGGCACAGTGTGGGCAGCATTCAGACTTAGAGAAAACAGTACTTTACCACTCTCCTGCCTTTTCCATGGTTATTCTATTGGAAAAGAACGAGTTTTGGACAACTACCTTTCATTCTTGCCAAACTCTTTGCAGACCCCCGTGCAAGCTTTAGAACAAGATTTTGGATGTTTTCTTTCCTGGCAGAGTTTCTCCTTGCAAGATATGCTGGAAAAGCTTTTTGCTGAGTGTAGAGCGGCAAGACACGCAGAAGACGCCGATACGCAGCTCTCCGAAGCTAAGTGCCGGTCCCGGGCTTCTTTCGGCACAAACCGCTCTCAGCAGCTCCCTGCGCTCGCCACAATGCTCTGTGTGCCAAGAAGCCGCTTCTTCGCCTCCGGGAGAATCGGCGAGCGGCAGCTTCCCAAAGGCGAAGATGCAAGCTGCAGCACACAGGCACAGTGTGGGCAGCCTTCAGACTTAGAGAAAACAGTACTTTACCACTCTCCTGCCTTTTCCATGGTTATTCTATTGGAAAAGAACGAGTTTTGGACAACTACCTTTCATTCTTGCCAAACTCTTTGCAGACCCCCGTGCAAGCTTTAGAACAAGATTTTGGATGTTTTCTTTCCTGGCAGAGTTTCTCCTTGCAAGATATGGTGGAAAAGCTTTTTGCTGAGTGTAGAGCGGCAAGACACGCAGAAGACGCAGATACGCAGCTCTCCGAAGCTAAGTGCCGGTCCCGGGCTTCTTTCGGCACAAACCACTCTCAGGAGCTCCCTGCGCTCGCCACAATGCTCTGTGTGCGAAGAAGCCGCTTCTTCGCCTCCGGGAGAATCGGCGAGCGGCAGCTTCCCAAAGGCGAAGATGCAAGCTGCAGCACACAGGCACAGTGTGGGCAGCATTCAGACTTAGAGAAAACAGTACTTTACCACTCTCCTGCCTTTTCCATGGTTATTCTATTGGAAAAGAACGAGTTTTGGACAACTACCTTTCATTCTTGCCAAACTCTTTGCAGACCCCCGTGCAAGCTTTAGAACAAGATTTTGGATGTTTTCTTTCCTGGTAGAGTTTCTCCTTGCAAGATATGCTGGAAAAGCTTTTTGCTGAGTGTAGAGCGGCAAGACACGCAGAAGACGCAGATACGCAGCTCTCCGAAGCTAAGTGCCGGTCCCGGGCTTCTTTCGGCACAAACCGCTCTCAGGAGCTCCCTGCGCTCGCCACAATGCTCTGTGTGCGAAGAAGCCGCTTCTTCGCCTGCGGGAGAATCGGCGAGCGGCAGCTTCCCAAAGGCGAAGATGCAAGCTGCAGCACGCAGGCACAGTGTGGGCAGCCTTCAGACTTAGAGAAAACAGTACTTTACCACTCTCCTGCCTTTTCCATGGTTATTCTATTGGAAAAGAACGAGTTTTGGACAACTACCTTTCATTCTTGCCAAACTCTTTGCAGACCCCCGTGCAAGCTTTAGAACAAGATTTTGGATGTTTTCTTTCCTGGCAGAGTTTCTCCTTGCAAGATATGCTGGAAAAGCTTTTTGCTGAGTGTAGAGCGGCAAGACACGCAGAAGACGCAGATACGCAGCTCTCCGAAGCTAAGTGCCGGTCCCGGGCTTCTTTCGGCACAAACCGCTCTCAGGAGCTCCCTGCGCTCGCCACAATGCTCTGTGTGCGAAGAAGCCGCTTCTTCGCCTGCGGGAGAATCGGCGAGCGGCAGCTTCCCAAAGGCGAAGATGCAAGCTGCAGCACACAGGCACAGTGTGGGCTGCATTCAGACTTAGAGAAAACAGTACTTTACCACTCTCCTGCCTTTTCCATGGTTATTCTATTGGAAAAGAACGAGTTTTGGCCAACTACCTTTCATTCTTGCCAAACTCTTTGCAGACCACCGTGCAAGCTTTAGAACAAGATTTTGGATGTTTTCTTTCCTGGCAGAGTTTCTCCTTGCAAGATATGGTGGAAAAGCTTTTTGCTGAGTGTAGAGCGGCAAGACACGCAGAAGACGCAGATACGCAGCTCTCCGAAGCTAAGTGCCGGTCCCGGGCTTCTTTCGGCACAAACCGCTCTCAGGAGCTCCCTGCGCTCGCCACAATGCTCTGTGTGCGAAGAAGCCGCTTCTTCGCCTCCGGGAGAATCGGCGAGCGGCAGCTTCCCAAAGGCGAAGATGCAAGCTGCACCACGCAGGCACAGTGTGGGCAGCCTTCAGACTTAGAGAAAACAGTACTTTACCACTCTCCTGCCTTTTCCATGGTTATTCTATTGGAAAAGAACGAGTTTTGGACAACTACCTTTCATTCTTGCCAAACTCTTTGCAGACCCCCGTGCAAGCTTTAGAACAAGATTTTGGATGTTTTCTTTCCTGGCAGAGTTTCTCCTTGCAAGATATGCTGGAAAAGCTTTTTGCTGAGTGTAGAGCGGCAAGACACGCAGAAGACGCCGATACGCAGCTCTCCGAAGCTAAGTGCCGGTCCCGGGCTTCTTTCGGCACAAACCGCTCTCAGGAGCTCCCTGCGCTCGCCACAATGCTCTGTGTGCGAAGAAGCCGCTTCTTCGCCTCCGGGAGAATCGGCGAGCGGCAGCTTCCCAAAGGCGAAGATGCAAGCTGCAGCACACAGGCACAGTGTGGGCAGCCTTCAGACTTAGAGAAAACAGTACTTTACCACTCTCCTGCCTTTTCCATGGTTATTCTATTGGAAAAGAACGAGTTTTGGACAACTACCTTTCATTCTTGCCAAACTCTTTGCAGACCCCCGAGCAAGCTTTAGAACAAGATTTTGGATGTTTTCTTTCCTGGCAGAGTTTCTCCTTGCAAGATATGGTGGAAAAGCTTTTTGCTGAGTGTAGAGCGGCAAGACACGCAGAAGACGCAGATACGCAGCTCTCCGAAGCTAAGTGCCGGTCCCGGGCTTCTTTCGGCACAAACCGCTCTCAGGAGCTCCCTGCGCTCGCCACAATGCTCTGTGTGCGAAGAAGCCGCTTCTTCGCCTCCGGGAGAATCGGCGAGCGGCAGCTTCCCAAAGGCGAAGATGCAAGCTGCAGCACACAGGCACAGTGTGGGCAGCCTTCAGACTTAGAGAAAACAGTACTTTACCACTCTCCTGCCTTTTCCATGGTTATTCTATTGGAAAAGAACGAGTTTTGGACAACTACCTTTCATTCTTGCCAAACTCTTTGCAGACCCCCGTGCAAGCTTTAGAACAAGATTTTGGATGTTTTCTTTCCTGGCAGAGTTTCTCCTTGCAAGATATGGTGGAAAAGCTTTTTGCTGAGTGTAGAGCGGCAAGACACGCAGAAGACGCAGATACGCAGCTCTCCGAAGCTAAGTGCCGGTCCCGGGCTTCTTTCGGCACAAACCGCTCTCAGGAGCTCCCTGCGCTCGCCACAATTCTCTGTGTGCGAAGAAGCCGCTTCTTCGCCTCCGGGAGAATCGGCGAGCGGCAGCTTCCCAAAGGCGAAGATGCAA
This sequence comes from Molothrus aeneus, assembly GCF_037042795.1. Classification (NCBI taxonomy): domain Eukaryota; kingdom Metazoa; phylum Chordata; class Aves; order Passeriformes; family Icteridae; genus Molothrus; species Molothrus aeneus. The sequence goes on along the minus strand of NW_027098881.1, from coordinate 146,465 downwards.
GCTGCAGCACACAGGCACAGTGTGGGCAGCCTTCAGACTTAGAGAAAACAGTACTTTACCACTCTCCTGCCTTTTCCATGGTTATTCTATTGGAAAAGAACGAGTTTTGGACAACTACCTTTCATTCTTGCCAAACTCTTTGCAGACCCCCGAGCAAGCTTTAGAACAAGATTTTGGATGTTTTCTTTCCTGGCAGAGTTTCTCCTTGCAAGATATGGTGGAAAAGCTTTTTGCTGAGTGTAGAGCGGCAAGACACGCAGAAGACGCAGATACGCAGCTCTCCGAAGCTAAGTGCCGGTCCCGGGCTTCTTTCGGCACAAACCGCTCTCAGGAGCTCCCTGCGCTCGCCACAATGCTCTGTGTGCGAAGAAGCCGCTTCTTCGCCTGCGGGAGAATCGGCGAGCGGCAGCTTCCCAAAGGCGAAGATGCAAGCTGCAGCACACAGGCACAGTGTGGGCAGCCTTCAGACTTAGAGAAAACAGTACTTTACCACTCTCCTGCCTTTTCCATGGTTATTCTATTGGAAAAGAACGAGTTTTGGACAACTACCTTTCATTCTTGCCAAACTCTTTGCAGACCCCCGTGCAAGCTTTAGAACAAGATTTTGGATGTTTTCTTTCCTGGCAGAGTTTCTCCTTGCAAGATATGGTGGAAAAGCTTTTTGCTGAGTGTAGAGCGGCAAGACACGCAGAAGACGCAGATACGCAGCTCTCCGAAGCTAAGTGCCGGTCCCGGGCTTCTTTCGGCACAAACCGCTCTCAGGAGCTCCCTGCGCTCGCCACAATGCTCTGTGTGCGAAGAAGCCGCTTCTTCGCCTCCGGGAGAATCGGCGAGCGGCAGCTTCCCAAAGGCGAAGACGCAAGCTGCAGCACACAGGCACAGTGTGGGCAGCCTTCAGACTTAGAGAAAACAGTACTTTACCACTCTCCTGCCTTTTCCATGGTTATTCTATTGGAAAAGAACGAGTTTTGGACAACTACCTTTCATTCTTGCCAAACTCTTTGCAGACCCCCGTGCAAGCTTTAGAACAAGATTTTGGATGTTTTCTTTCCTGGCAGAGTTTCTCCTTGCAAGATATGCTGGAAAAGCTTTTTGCTGAGTGTAGAGCGGCAAGACACGCAGAAGACGCAGATACGCAGCTCTCCGAAGCTAAGTGCCGGTCCCGGGCTTCTTTCGGCACAAACCGCTCTCAGGAGCTCCCTGCGCTCGCCACAATGCTCTGTGTGCGAAGAAGCCGCTTCTTCGCCTCCGGGAGAATCGGCGAGCGGCAGCTTCCCAAAGGCGAAGATGCAAGCTGCAGCACACAGGCACAGTGTGGGCAGCATTCAGACTTAGAGAAAACAGTCCTTTACCACTCTCCTGCCTTTTCCATGGTTATTCTATTGGAAAAGAACGAGTTTTGGACAACTACCTTTCATTCTTGCCAAACTCTTTGCAGACCCCCGTGCAAGCTTTAGAACAAGATTTTGGATGTTTTCTTTCCTGGCAGAGTTTCTCCTTGCAAGATATGCTGGAAAAGCTTTTTGCTGAGTGTAGAGCGGCAAGACACGCAGAAGACGCAGATACGCAGCTCTCCGAAGCTAAGTGCCGGTCCCGGGCTTCTTTCGGCACAAACCGCTCTCAGGAGCTCCCTGCGCTCGCCACAATGCTCTGTGTGCGAAGAAGCCGCTTCTTCGCCTGCGGGAGAATCGGCGAGCGGCAGCTTCCCAAAGGCGAAGATGCAAGCTGCAGCACGCAGGCACAGTGTGGGCAGCCTTCAGACTTAGAGAAAACAGTACTTTACCACTCTCCTGCCTTTTCCATGGTTCTTCTATTGGAAAAGAACGAGTTTTGGACAACTACCTTTCATTCTTGCCAAACTCTTTGCAGACCCCCGTGCAAGCTTTAGAACAAGATTTTGGATGTTTTCTTTCCTGGCAGAGTTTCTCCTTGCAAGATATGCTGGAAAAGCTTTTTGCTGAGTGTAGAGCGGCAAGACACGCAGAAGACGCAGATACGCAGCTCTCCGAAGCTAAGTGCCGGTCCCGGGCTTCTTTCGGCACAAACCGCTCTCAGGAGCTCCCTGCGCTCGCCACAATTCTCTGTGTGCGAAGAAGCCGCTTCTTCGCCTCCGGGAGAATCGGCGAGCGGCAGCTTCCCAAAGGCGAAGATGCAAGCTGCAGCACACAGGCACAGTGTGGGCAGCCTTCAGACTTAGAGAAAACAGTACTTTACCACTCTCCTGCCTTTTCCATGGTTATTCTATTGGAAAAGAACGAGTTTTGGACAACTACCTTTCATTCTTGCCAAACTCTTTGCAGACCCCCGAGCAAGCTTTAGAACAAGATTTTGGATGTTTTCTTTCCTGGCAGAGTTTCTCCTTGCAAGATATGGTGGAAAAGCTTTTTGCTGAGTGTAGAGCGGCAAGACACGCAGAAGACGCAGATACGCAGCTCTCCGAAGCTAAGTGCCGGTCCCGGGCTTCTTTCGGCACAAACCGCTCTCAGGAGCTCCCTGCGCTCGCCACAATGCTCTGTGTGCGAAGAAGCCGCTTCTTCGCCTGCGGGAGAATCGGCGAGCGGCAGCTTCCCAAAGGCGAAGATGCAAGCTGCAGCACACAGGCACAGTGTGGGCAGCCTTCAGACTTAGAGAAAACAGTACTTTACCACTCTCCTGCCTTTTCCATGGTTATTCTATTGGAAAAGAACGAGTTTTGGCCAACTACCTTTCATTCTTGCCAAACTCTTTGCAGACCCCCGTGCAAGCTTTAGAACAAGATTTTGGATGTTTTCTTTCCTGGCAGAGTTTCTCCTTGCAAGATATGCTGGAAAAGCTTTTTGCTGAGTGTAGAGCGGCAAGACACGCAGAAGACGCAGATACGCAGCTCTCCGAAGCTAAGTGCCGGTCCCGGGCTTCTTTCGGCACAAACCGCTCTCAGGAGCTCCCTGCGCTCGCCACAATGCTCTGTGTGCGAAGAAGCCGCTTCTTCGCCTGCGGGAGAATCGGCGAGCGGCAGCTTCCCAAAGGCGAAGATGCAAGCTGCAGCACGCAGGCACAGTGTGGGCAGCCTTCAGACTTAGAGAAAACAGTACTTTACCACTCTCCTGCCTTTTCCATGGTTCTTCTATTGGAAAAGAACGAGTTTTGGACAACTACCTTTCATTCTTGCCAAACTCTTTGCAGACCCCCGTGCAAGCTTTAGAACAAGATTTTGGATGTTTTCTTTCCTGGCAGAGTTTCTCCTTGCAAGATATGCTGGAAAAGCTTTTTGCTGAGTGTAGAGCGGCAAGACACGCAGAAGACGCAGATACGCAGCTCTCCGAAGCTAAGTGCCGGTCCCGGGCTTCTTTCGGCACAAACCGCTCTCAGGAGCTCCCTGCGCTCGCCACAATTCTCTGTGTGCGAAGAAGCCGCTTCTTCGCCTCCGGGAGAATCGGCGAGCGGCAGCTTCCCAAAGGCGAAGATGCAAGCTGCAGCACACAGGCACAGTGTGGGCAGCCTTCAGACTTAGAGAAAACAGTACTTTACCACTCTCCTGCCTTTTCCATGGTTATTCTATTGGAAAAGAACGAGTTTTGGACAACTACCTTTCATTCTTGCCAAACTCTTTGCAGACCCCCGAGCAAGCTTTAGAACAAGATTTTGGATGTTTTCTTTCCTGGCAGAGTTTCTCCTTGCAAGATATGGTGGAAAAGCTTTTTGCTGAGTGTAGAGCGGCAAGACACGCAGAAGACGCAGATACGCAGCTCTCCGAAGCTAAGTGCCGGTCCCGGGCTTCTTTCGGCACAAACCGCTCTCAGGAGCTCCCTGCGCTCGCCACAATGCTCTGTGTGCGAAGAAGCCGCTTCTTCGCCTGCGGGAGAATCGGCGAGCGGCAGCTTCCCAAAGGCGAAGATGCAAGCTGCAGCACACAGGCACAGTGTGGGCAGCCTTCAGACTTAGAGAAAACAGTACTTTACCACTCTCCTGCCTTTTCCATGGTTATTCTATTGGAAAAGAACGAGTTTTGGCCAACTACCTTTCATTCTTGCCAAACTCTTTGCAGACCCCCGTGCAAGCTTTAGAACAAGATTTTGGATGTTTTCTTTCCTGGCAGAGTTTCTCCTTGCAAGATATGCTGGAAAAGCTTTTTGCTGAGTGTAGAGCGGCAAGACACGCAGAAGACGCAGATACGCAGCTCTCCGAAGCTAAGTGCCGGTCCCGGGCTTCTTTCGGCACAAACCGCTCTCAGGAGCTCCCTGCGCTCGCCACAATGCTCTGTGTGCGAAGAAGCCGCTTCTTCGCCTCCGGGAGAATCGGCGAGCGGCAGCTTCCCAAAGGCGAAGACGCAAGCTGCAGCACACAGGCACAGTGTGGGCAGCCTTCAGACTTAGAGAAAACAGTACTTTACCACTCTCCTGCCTTTTCCATGGTTATTCTATTGGAAAAGAACGAGTTTTGGACAACTACCTTTCATTCTTGCCAAACTCTTTGCAGACCCCCGTGCAAGCTTTAGAACAAGATTTTGGATGTTTTCTTTCCTGGCAGAGTTTCTCCTTGCAAGATATGCTGGAAAAGCTTTTTGCTGAGTGTAGAGCGGCAAGACACGCAGAAGACGCAGATACGCAGCTCTCCGAAGCTAAGTGCCGGTCCCGGGCTTCTTTCGGCACAAACCGCTCTCAGGAGCTCCCTGCGCTCGCCACAATGCTCTGTGTGCGAAGAAGCCGCTTCTTCGCCTCCGGGAGAATCGGTGAGCGGCAGCTTCCCAAAGGCGAAGATGCAAGCTGCAGCACACAGGCACAGTGTGGGCAGCATTCAGACTTAGAGAAAACAGTCCTTTACCACTCTCCTGCCTTTTCCATGGTTATTCTATTGGAAAAGAACGAGTTTTGGACAACTACCTTTCATTCTTGCCAAACTCTTTGCAGACCCCCGTGCAAGCTTTAGAACAAGATTTTGGATGTTTTCTTTCCTGGCAGAGTTTCTCCTTGCAAGATATGCTGGAAAAGCTTTTTGCTGAGTGTAGAGCGGCAAGACACGCAGAAGACGCAGATACGCAGCTCTCCGAAGCTAAGTGCCGGTCCCGGGCTTCTTTCGGCACAAACCGCTCTCAGGAGCTCCCTGCGCTCGCCACAATGCTCTGTGTGCGAAGAAGCCGCTTCTTCGCCTGCGGGAGAATCGGCGAGCGGCAGCTTCCCAAAGGCGAAGATGCAAGCTGCAGCACGCAGGCACAGTGTGGGCAGCCTTCAGACTTAGAGAAAACAGTACTTTACCACTCTCCTGCCTTTTCCATGGTTCTTCTATTGGAAAAGAACGAGTTTTGGACAACTACCTTTCATTCTTGCCAAACTCTTTGCAGACCCCCGTGCAAGCTTTAGAACAAGATTTTGGATGTTTTCTTTCCTGGCAGAGTTTCTCCTTGCAAGATATGGTGGAAAAGCTTTTTGCTGAGTGTAGAGCGGCAAGACACGCAGAAGACGCAGATACGCAGCTCTCCGAAGCTAAGTGCCGGTCCCGGGCTTCTTTCGGCACAAACCGCTCTCAGGAGCTCCCTGCGCTCGCCACAATGCTCTGTGTGCGAAGAAGCCGCTTCTTCGCCTCCGGGAGAATCGGCGAGCGGCAGCTTCCCAAAGGCGAAGATGCAAGCTGCAGCACACAGGCACAGTGTGGGCAGCCTTCAGACTTAGAGAAAACAGTACTTTACCACTCTCCTGCCTTTTCCATGGTTATTCTATTGGAAAAGAACGAGTTTTGGCCAACTACCTTTCATTCTTGCCAAACTCTTTGCAGACCCCCGTGCAAGCTTTAGAACAAGATTTTGGATGTTTTCTTTCCTGGCAGAGTTTCTCCTTGCAAGATATGCTGGAAAAGCTTTTTGCTGAGTGTAGAGCGGCAAGACACGCAGAAGACGCAGATACGCAGCTCTCCGAAGCTAAGTGCCGGTCCCGGGCTTCTTTCGGCACAAACCGCTCTCAGGAGCTCCCTGCGCTCGCCACAATGCTCTGTGTGCGAAGAAGCCGCTTCTTCGCCTCCGGGAGAATCGGCGAGCGGCAGCTTCCCAAAGGCGAAGATGCAAGCTGCAGCACACAGGCACAGTGTGGGCAGCCTTCAGACTTAGAGAAAACAGTACTTTACCACTCTCCTGCCTTTTCCATGGTTATTCTATTGGAAAAGAACGAGTTTTGGACAACTACCTTTCATTCTTGCCAAACTCTTTGCAGACCCCCGTGCAAGCTTTAGAACAAGATTTTGGATGTTTTCTTTCCTGGCAGAGTTTCTCCTTGCAAGATATGCTGGAAAAGCTTTTTGCTGAGTGTAGAGCGGCAAGACACGCAGAAGACGCAGATACGCAGCTCTCCGAAGCTAAGTGCCGGTCCCGGGCTTCTTTCGGCACAAACCGCTCTCAGGAGCTCCCTGCGCTCGCCACAATGCTCTGTGTGCGAAGAAGCCGCTTCTTCGCCTGCGGGAGAATCGGCGAGCGGCAGCTTCCCAAAGGCGAAGATGCAAGCTGCAGCACACAGGCACAGTGTGGGCAGCCTTCAGACTTAGAGAAAACAGTACTTTACCACTCTCCTGCCTTTTCCATGGTTATTCTATTGGAAAAGAACGAGTTTTGGACAACTACCTTTCATTCTTGCCAAACTCTTTGCAGACCTCCGTGCAAGCTTTAGAACAAGATTTTGGATGTTTTCTTTCCTGGCAGAGTTTCTCCTTGCAAGATATGGTGGAAAAGCTTTTTGCTGAGTGTAGAGCGGCAAGACACGCAGAAGACGCAGATACGCAGCTCTCCGAAGCTAAGTGCCGGTCCCGGGCTTCTTTCGGAACAAACCGCTCTCAGGAGCTCCCTGCGCTCGCCACAATGCTCTGTGTGCGAAGAAGCCGCTTCTTCGCCTCCGGGAGAATCGGCGAGCGGCAGCTTCCCAAAGGCGAAGATGCAAGCTGCAGCACACAGGCACAGTGTGGGCAGCCTTCAGACTTAGAGAAAACAGTACTTTACCACTCTCCTGCCTTTTCCATGGTTATTCTATTGGAAAAGAACGAGTTTTGGACAACTACCTTTCATTCTTGCCAAACTCTTTGCAGACCCCCGTGCAAGCTTTAGAACAAGATTTTGGATGTTTTCTTTCCTGGCAGAGTTTCTCCTTGCAAGATATGCTGGAAAAGCTTTTTGCTGAGTGTAGAGCGGCAAGACACGCAGAAGACGCAGATACGCAGCTCTCCGAAGGTAAGTGCCGGTCCCGGGCTTCTTTCGGCACAAACCGCTCTCAGGAGCTCCCTGCGCTCGCCACAATGCTCTGTGTGCGAAGAAGCCGCTTCTTGGCCTCCGGGAGAATCGGCGAGCGGCAGCTTCCCAAAGGCGAAGATGCAAGCTGCAGCACACAGGCACAGTGTGGGCAGCATTCAGACTTAGAGAAAACAGTACTTTACCACTCTCCTGCCTTTTCCATGGTTATTCTATTGGAAAAGAACGAGTTTTGGACAACTACCTTTCATTCTTGCCAAACTCTTTGCAGACCCCCGTGCAAGCTTTAGAACAAGATTTTGGATGTTTTCTTTCCTGGCAGAGTTTCTCCTTGCAAGATATGCTGGAAAAGCTTTTTGCTGAGTGTAGAGCGGCAAGACACGCAGAAGACGCAGATACGCAGCTCTCCGAAGCTAAGTGCCGGTCCCGGGCTTCTTTCGGCACAAACCGCTCTCAGGAGCTCCCTGCGCTCGCCACAATGCTCTGTGTGAGAAGAAGCCGCTTCTTCGCCTGCGGGAGAATCGGCGAGCGGCAGCTTCCCAAAGGCGAAGATGCAAGCTGCAGCACACAGGCACAGTGTGGGCAGCCTTCAGACTTAGAGAAAACAGTACTTTACCACTCTCCTGCCTTTTCCATGGTTATTCTATTGGAAAAGAACGAGTTTTGGACAACTACCTTTCATTCTTGCCAAACTCTTTGCAGACCCCCGTGCAAGCTTTAGAACAAGATTTTGGATGTTTTCTTTCCTGGCAGAGTTTCTCCTTGCAAGATATGGTGGAAAAGCTTTTTGCTGAGTGTAGAGCGGCAAGACACGCAGAAGACGCAGATACGCAGCTCTCCGAAGCTAAGTGCCGGTCCCGGGCTTCTTTCGTCACAAACCGCTCTCAGGAGCTCCCTGCGCTCGCCACAATGCTCTGTGTGCGAAGAAGCCGCTTCTTCGCCTCCGGGAGAATCGGCGAGCGGCAGCTTCCCAAAGGCGAAGATGCAAGCTGCACCACGCAGGCACAGTGTGGGCAGCATTCAGACTTAGAGAAAACAGTACTTTACCACTCTCCTGCCTTTTCCATGGTTATTCTATTGGAAAAGAACGAGTTTTGGACAACTACCTTTCATTCTTGCCAAACTCTTTGCAGACCCCCGTGCAAGCTTTAGAACAAGATTTTGGATGTTTTCTTTCCTGGCAGAGTTTCTCCTTGCAAGATATGGTGGAAAAGCTTTTTGCTGAGTGTAGAGCGGCAAGACACGCAGAAGACGCAGATACGCAGCTCTCCAAAGCTAAGTGCCGGTCCCGGGCTTCTTTCGGCACAAACCGCTCTCAGGAGCTCCCTGCGCTCGCCACAATGCTCTGTGTGCGAAGAAGCCGCTTCTTAGCCTCCGGGAGAATCGGCGAGCGGCAGCTTCCCAAAGGCGAAGATGCAAGCTGCAGCACACAGGCACAGTGTGGGCAGCCTTCAGACTTAGAGAAAACAGTACTTTACCACTCTCCTGCCTTTTCCATGGTTATTCTATTGGAAAAGAACGAGTTTTGGACAACTACCTTTCATTCTTGCCAAACTCTTTGCAGACCCCCGTGCAAGCTTTAGAACAAGATTTTGGATGTTTTCTTTCCTGGCAGAGTTTCTCCTTGCAAGATATGCTGGAAAAGCTTTTTGCTGAGTGTAGAGCGGCAAGACACGCAGAAGACGCAGATACGCAGCTCTCCGAAGCTAAGTGCCGGTCCCGGGCTTCTTTCGGCACAAACCGCTCTCAGGAGCTCCCTGCGCTCGCCACAATGCTCTGTGTGCGAAGAAGCCGCTTCTTCGCCTGCGGGAGAATCGGCGAGCGGCAGCTTCCCAAAGGCGAAGATGCAAGCTGCAGCACACAGGCACAGTGTGGGCAGCCTTCAGACTTAGAGAAAACAGTACTTTACCACTCTCCTGCCTTTTCCATGGTTATTCTATTGGAAAAGAACGAGTTTTGGACAACTACCTTTCATTCTTGCCAAACTCTTTGCAGACCCCCGTGCAAGCTTTAGAACAAGATTTTGGATGTTTTCTTTCCTGGCAGAGTTTCTCCTTGCAAGATATGCTGGAAAAGCTTTTTGCTGAGTGTAGAGCGGCAAGACACGCAGAAGACGCAGATACGCAGCTCTCCGAAGCTAAGTGCCGGTCCCGGGCTTCTTTCGGCACAAACCGCTCTCAGGAGCTCCCTGCGCTCGCCACAATGCTCTGTGTGCGAAGAAGCCGCTTCTTCGCCTGCGGGAGAATCGGCGAGCGGCAGCTTCCCAAAGGCGAAGATGCAAGCTGCAGCACACAGGCACAGTGTGGGCAGCCTTCAGACTTAGAGAAAACAGTACTTTACCACTCTCCTGCCTTTTCCATGGTTATTCTATTGGAAAAGAACGAGTTTTGGACAACTACCTTTCATTCTTGCCAAACTCTTTGCAGACCTCCGTGCAAGCTTTAGAACAAGATTTTGGATGTTTTCTTTCCTGGCAGAGTTTCTCCTTGCAAGATATGCTGGAAAAGCTTTTTGCTGAGTGTAGAGCGGCAAGACACGCAGAAGACGCAGATACGCAGCTCTCCGAAGCTAAGTGCCGGTCCCGGGCTTCTTTCGGAACAAACCGCTCTCAGGAGCTCCCTGCGCTCGCCACAATGCTCTGTGTGCGAAGAAGCCGCTTCTTCGCCTGCGGGAGAATCGGCGAGCGGCAGCTTCCCAAAGGCGAAGATGCAAGCTGCAGCACACAGGCACAGTGTGGGCAGCCTTCAGACTTAGAGAAAACAGTACTTTACCACTCTCCTGCCTTTTCCATGGTTATTCTATTGGAAAAGAACGAGTTTTGGACAACTACCTTTCATTCTTGATAAACTCTTTGCAGACCCCCGTGCAAGCTTTAGAACAAGATTTTGGTTGTTTTCTTTCCTGGCAGAGTTTCTCCTTGCAAGATATGGTGGAAAAGCTTTTTGCTGAGTGTAGAGCGGCAAGACACGCAGAAGACGCAGATACGCAGCTCTCCGAAGCTAAGTGCCGGTCCCGGGCTTCTTTCGGCACAAACCACTCTCAGGAGCTCCCTGCGCTCGCCACAATGCTCTGTGTGAGAAGAAGCCTCTTCTTGGCCTCCGGGAGAATCGGCGAGCGGCAGCTTCCCAAAGGCGAAGATGCAAGCTGCAGCACACAGGCACAGTGTGGGCAGCCTTCAGACTTAGAGAAAACAGTACTTTACCACTCTCCTGCCTTTTCCATGGTTATTCTATTGGAAAAGAACGAGTTTTGGACAACTACCTTTCATTCTTGCCAAACTCTTTGCAGACCCCCGTGCAAGCTTTAGAACAAGATTTTGGATGTTTTCTTTCCTGGCAGAGTTTCTCCTTGCAAGATATGCTGGAAAAGCTTTTTGCTGAGTGTAGAGCGGCAAGACACGCAGAAGACGCAGATACGCAGCTCTCCGAAGCTAAGTGCCGGTCCCGGGCTTCTTTCGGCACAAACCGCTCTCAGGAGCTCCCTGCGCTCGCCACAATGCTCTGTGTGCGAAGAAGCCGCTTCTTGGCCTCCGGGAGAATCGGCGAGCGGCAGCTTCCCAAAGGCGAAGATGCAAGCTGCAGCACACAGGCACAGTGTGGGCAGCATTCAGACTTAGAGAAAACAGTACTTTACCACTCTCCTGCCTTTTCCATGGTTATTCTATTGGAAAAGAACGAGTTTTGGACAACTACCTTTCATTCTTGCCAAACTCTTTGCAGACCCCCGTGCAAGCTTTAGAACAAGATTTTGGATGTTTTCTTTCCTGGCAGAGTTTCTCCTTGCAAGATATGCTGGAAAAGCTTTTTGCTGAGTGTAGAGCGGCAAGACACGCAGAAGACGCAGATACGCAGCTCTCCGAAGCTAAGTGCCGGTCCCGGGCTTCTTTCGGCACAAACCGCTCTCAGGAGCTCCCTGCGCTCGCCACAATGCTCTGTGTGAGAAGAAGCCGCTTCTTCGCCTGCGGGAGAATCGGCGAGCGGCAGCTTCCCAAAGGCGAAGATGCAAGCTGCAGCACACAGGCACAGTGTGGGCAGCCTTCAGACTTAGAGAAAACAGTACTTTACCACTCTCCTGCCTTTTCCATGGTTCTTCTATTGGAAAAGAACGAGTTTTGGACAACTACCTTTCATTCTTGCCAAACTCTTTGCAGACCCCCGTGCAAGCTTTAGAACAAGATTTTGGTTGTTTTCTTTCCTGGCAGAGTTTCTCCTTGCAAGATATGCTGGAAAAGCTTTTTGCTGAGTGTAGAGCGGCAAGACACGCAGAAGACGCAGATACGCAGCTCTCCGAAGCTAAGTGCCGGTCCCGGGCTTCTTTCGGCACAAACCGCTCTCAGGAGCTCCCTGCGCTCGCCACAATGCTCTGTGTGCGAAGAAGCCGCTTCTTGGCCTCCGGGAGAATCGGCGAGCGGCAGCTTCCCAAAGGCGAAGATGCAAGCTGCAGCACACAGGCACAGTGTGGGCAGCCTTCAGACTTAGAGAAAACAGTACTTTACCACTCTCCTGCCTTTTCCATGGTTATTCTATTGGAAAAGAACGAGTTTTGGACAACTACCTTTCATTCTTGCCAAACTCTTTGCAGACCCCCGTGCAAGCTTTAGAACAAGATTTTGGATGTTTTCTTTCCTGGCAGAGTTTCTCCTTGCAAGATATGCTGGAAAAGCTTTTTGCTGAGTGTAGAGCGGCAAGACACGCAGAAGACGCAGATACGCAGCTCTCCGAAGCTAAGTGCCGGTCCCGGGCTTCTTTCGGCACAAACCGCTCTCAGGAGCTCCCTGCGCTCGCCACAATGCTCTGTGTGCGAAGAAGCCGCTTCTTCGCCTCCGGGAGAATCGGCGAGCGGCAGCTTCCCAAAGGCGAAGATGCAAGCTGCAGCACACAGGCACAGTGTGGGCAGCATTCAGACTTAGAGAAAACAGTACTTTACCACTCTCCTGCCTTTTCCATGGTTATTCTATTGGAAAAGAACGAGTTTTGGACAACTACCTTTCATTCTTGCCAAACTCTTTGCAGACCCCCGTGCAAGCTTTAGAACAAGATTTTGGATGTTTTCTTTCCTGGCAGAGTTTCTCCTTGCAAGATATGGTGGAAAAGCTTTTTGCTGAGTGTAGAGCGGCAAGACACGCAGAAGACGCAGATACGCAGCTCTCCGAAGCTAAGTGCCGGTCCCGGGCTTCTTTCGGCACAAACCGCTCTCAGGAGCTCCCTGCGCTCGCCACAATGCTCTGTGTGCGAAGAAGCCGCTTCTTGGCCTCCGGGAGAATCGGCGAGCGGCAGCTTCCCAAAGGCGCAGACGCAAGCTGCAGCACACAGGCACAGTGTGGGCAGCCTTCAGACTTAGAGAAAACAGTACTTTACCACTCTCCTGCCTTTTCCATGGTTATTCTATTGGAAAAGAACGAGTTTTGGACAACTACCTTTCATTCTTGCCAAACTCTTTGCAGACCCCCGTGCAAGCTTTAGAACAAGATTTTGGATGTTTTCTTTCCTGGCAGAGTTTCTCCTTGCAAGATATGCTGGAAAAGCTTTTTGCTGAGTGTAGAGCGGCAAGACACGCAGAAGACGCAGATACGCAGCTCTCCGAAGCTAAGTGCCGGTCCCGGGCTTCTTTCGGCACAAACCGCTCTCAGGAGCTCCCTGCGCTCGCCACAATGCTCTGTGTGCGAAGAAGCCGCTTCTTGGCCTCCGGGAGAATCGGCGAGCGGCAGCTTCCCAAAGGCGAAGATGCAAGCTGCAGCACACAGGCACAGTGTGGGCAGCCTTCAGACTTAGAGAAAACAGTACTTTACCACTCTCCTGCCTTTTCCATGGTTATTCTATTGGAAAAGAACGAGTTTTGGACAACTACCTTTCATTCTTGCCAAACTCTTTGCAGACCCCCGTGCAAGCTTTAGAACAAGATTTTGGATGTTTTCTTTCCTGGCAGAGTTTCTCCTTGCAAGATATGCTGGAAAAGCTTTTTGCTGAGTGTAGAGCGGCAAGACACGCAGAAGACGCAGATACGCAGCTCTCCGAAGCTAAGTGCCGGTCCCGGGCTTCTTTCGGCACAAACCGCTCTCAGGAGCTCCCTGCGCTCGCCACAATGCTCTGTGTGCGAAGAAGCCGCTTCTTCGCCTGCGGGAGAATCGGCGAGCGGCAGCTTCCCAAAGGCGAAGATGCAAGCTGCAGCACACAGGCACAGTGTGGGCAGCCTTCAGACTTAGAGAAAACAGTACTTTACCACTCTCCTGCCTTTTCCATGGTTATTCTATTGGAAAAGAACGAGTTTTGGACAACTACCTTTCATTCTTGCCAAACTCTTTGCAGACCTCCGTGCAAGCTTTAGAACAAGATTTTGGATGTTTTCTTTCCTGGCAGAGTTTCTCCTTGCAAGATATGGTGGAAAAGCTTTTTGCTGAGTGTAGAGCGGCAAGACACGCAGAAGACGCAGATACGCAGCTCTCCGAAGCTAAGTGCCGGTCCCGGGCTTCTTTCGGAACAAACCGCTCTCAGGAGCTCCCTGCGCTCGCCACAATGCTCTGTGTGCGAAGAAGCCGCTTCTTCGCCTCCGGGAGAATCGGCGAGCGGCAGCTTCCCAAAGGCGAAGATGCAAGCTGCAGCACACAGGCACAGTGTGGGCAGCCTTCAGACTTAGAGAAAACAGTACTTTACCACTCTCCTGCCTTTTCCATGGTTATTCTATTGGAAAAGAACGAGTTTTGGACAACTACCTTTCATTCTTGCCAAACTCTTTGCAGACCCCCGTGCAAGCTTTAGAACAAGATTTTGGTTGTTTTCTTTCCTGGCAGAGTTTCTCCTTGCAAGATATGGTGGAAAAGCTTTTTGCTGAGTGTAGAGCGGCAAGACACGCAGAAGACGCAGATACGCAGCTCTCCGAAGCTAAGTGCCGGTCCCGGGCTTCTTTCGGCACAAACCACTCTCAGGAGCTCCCTGCGCTCGCCACAATGCTCTGTGTGCGAAGAAGCCGCTTCTTGGCCTCCGGGAGAATCGGCGAGCGGCAGCTTCCCAAAGGCGAAGATGCAAGCTGCAGCACACAGGCACAGTGTGGGCAGCCTTCAGACTTAGAGAAAACAGTACTTTACCACTCTCCTGCCTTTTCCATGGTTATTCTATTGGAAAAGAACGAGTTTTGGACAACTACCTTTCATTCTTGCCAAACTCTTTGCAGACCCCCGTGCAAGCTTTAGAACAAGATTTTGGATGTTTTCTTTCCTGGCAGAGTTTCTCCTTGCAAGATATGCTGGAAAAGCTTTTTGCTGAGTGTAGAGCGGCAAGACACGCAGAAGACGCAGATACGCAGCTCTCCGAAGCTAAGTGCCGGTCCCGGGCTTCTTTCGGCACAAACCGCTCTCAGGAGCTCCCTGCGCTCGCCACAATGCTCTGTGTGCGAAGAAGCCGCTTCTTCGCCTCCGGGAGAATCGGCGAGCGGCAGCTTCCCAAAGGCGAAGATGCAAGCTGCAGCACGCAGGCACAGTGTGGGCAGCCTTCAGACTTAGAGAAAACAGTACTTTACCACTCTCCTGCCTTTTCCATGGTTCTTCTATTGGAAAAGAACGAGTTTTGGACAACTACCTTTCATTCTTGCCAAACTCTTTGCAGACCCCCGTGCAAGCTTTAGAACAAGATTTTGGATGTTTTCTTTCCTGGCAGAGTTTCTCCTTGCAAGATATGCTGGAAAAGCTTTTTGCTGAGTGTAGAGCGGCAAGACACGCAGAAGACGCAGATACGCAGCTCTCCGAAGCTAAGTGCCGGTCCCGGGCTTCTTTCGGCACAAACCGCTCTCAGGAGCTCCCTGCGCTCGCCACAATGCTCTGTGTGCGAAGAAGCCGCTTCTTGGCCTCCGGGAGAATCGGCGAGCGGCAGCTTCCCAAAGGCGAAGATGCAAGCTGCAGCACACAGGCACAGTGTGGGCAGCATTCAGACTTAGAGAAAACAGTACTTTACCACTCTCCTGCCTTTTCCATGGTTATTCTATTGGAAAAGAACGAGTTTTGGACAACTACCTTTCATTCTTGCCAAACTCTTTGCAGACCCCCGTGCAAGCTTTAGAACAAGATTTTGGATGTTTTCTTTCCTGGCAGAGTTTCTCCTTGCAAGATATGCTGGAAAAGCTTTTTGCTGAGTGTAGAGCGGCAAGACACGCAGAAGACGCAGATACGCAGCTCTCCGAAGCTAAGTGCCGGTCCCGGGCTTCTTTCGGCACAAACCGCTCTCAGGAGCTCCCTGCGCTCGCCACAATGCTCTGTGTGCGAAGAAGCCGCTTCTTGGCCTCCGGGAGAATCGGCGAGCGGCAGCTTCCCAAAGGCGAAGATGCAAGCTGCAGCACACAGGCACAGTGTGGGCAGCCTTCAGACTTAGAGAAAACAGTACTTTACCACTGTCCTGCCTTTTCCATGGTTATTCTATTGGAAAAGAACGAGTTTTGGACAACTACCTTTCATTCTTGCCAAACTCTTTGCAGACCCCCGTGCAAGCTTTAGAACAAGATTTTGGATGTTTTCTTTCCTGGCAGAGTTTCTCCTTGCAAGATATGGTGGAAAAGCTTTTTGCTGAGTGTAGAGCAGCAAGACACGCAGAAGACGCAGATACGCAGCTCTCCGAAGCTAAGTGCCGGTCCCGGGCTTCTTTCGGCACAAACCGCTCTCAGGAGCTCCCTGCGCTCGCCACAATGCTCTGTGTGCGAAGAAGCCGCTTCTTGGCCTCCGGGAGAATCGGCGAGCGGCAGCTTCCCAAAGGCGAAGATGCAAGCTGCACCACGCAGGCACAGTGTGGGCAGCATTCAGACTTAGAGAAAACAGTACTTTACCACTCTCCTGCCTTTTCCATGGTTATTCTATTGGAAAAGAACGAGTTTTGGACAACTACCTTTCATTCTTGCCAAACTCTTTGCAGACCCCCGTGCAAGCTTTAGAACAAGATTTTGGATGTTTTCTTTCCTGGCAGAGTTTCTCCTTGCAAGATATGGTGGAAAAGCTTTTTGCTGAGTGTAGAGCGGCAAGACACGCAGAAGACGCAGATACGCAGCTCTCCGAAGCTAAGTGCCGGTCCCGGGCTTCTTTCGGCACAAACCGCTCTCAGGAGCTCCCTGCGCTCGCCACAATGCTCTGTGTGCGAAGAAGCCGCTTCTTGGCCTGCGGGAGAATCGGCGAGCGGCAGCTTCCCAAAGGCGAAGATGCAAGCTGCAGCACGCAGGCACAGTGTGGGCAGCCTTCAGACTTAGAGAAAACAGTACTTTACCACTCTCCTGCCTTTTCCATGGTTATTCTATTGGAAAAGAACGAGTTTTGGACAACTACCTTTCATTCTTGCCAAACTCTTTGCAGACCCCCGTGCAAGCTTTAGAACAAGATTTTGGATGTTTTCTTTCCTGGCAGAGTTTCTCCTTGCAAGATATGCTGGAAAAGCTTTTTGCTGAGTGTAGAGCGGCAAGACACGCAGAAGACGCAGATACGCAGCTCTCCGAAGCTAAGTGCCGGTCCCGGGCTTCTTTCGGCACAAACCGCTCTCAGGAGCTCCCTGCGCTCGCCACAATGCTCTGTGTGCGAAGAAGCCGCTTCTTGGCCTGCGGGAGAATCGGCGAGCGGCAGCTTCCCAAAGGCGAAGATGCAAGCTGCAGCACGCAGGCACAGTGTGGGCAGCATTCAGACTTAGAGAAAACAGTACTTTACCACTCTCCTGCCTTTTCCATGGTTATTCTATTGGAAAAGAACGAGTTTTGGACAACTACCTTTCATTCTTGCCAAACTCTTTGCAGACCCCCGTGCAAGCTTTAGAACAAGATTTTGGATGTTTTCTTTCCTGGCAGAGTTTCTCCTTGCAAGATATGCTGGAAAAGCTTTTTGCTGAGTGTAGAGCGGCAAGACACGCAGAAGACGCAGATACGCAGCTCTCCGAAGCTAAGTGCCGGTCCCGGGCTTCTTTCGGCACAAACCGCTCTCAGGAGCTCCCTGCGCTCGCCACAATGCTCTGTGTGCGAAGAAGCCGCTTCTTCGCCTGCGGGAGAATCGGCGAGCGGCAGCTTCCCAAAGGCGAAGATGCAAGCTGCACCACGCAGGCACAGTGTGGGCAGCATTCAGACTTAGAGAAAACAGTACTTTACCACTCTCCTGCCTTTTCCATGGTTATTCTATTGGAAAAGAACGAGTTTTGGACAACTACCTTTCATTCTTGCCAAACTCTTTGCAGACCCCCGTGCAAGCTTTAGAACAAGATTTTGGATGTTTTCTTTCCTGGCAGAGTTTCTCCTTGCAAGATATGGTGGAAAAGCTTTTGGCTGAGTGTAGAGCGGCAAGACACGCAGAAGACGCAGATACGCAGCTCTCCGAAGCTAAGTGCCGGTCCCGGGCTTCTTTCGGCACAAACCGCTCTCAGGAGCTCCCTGCGCTCGCCACAATGCTCTGTGTGCGAAGAAGCCGCTTCTTGGCCTCCGGGAGAATCGGCGAGCGGCAGCTTCCCAAAGGCGAAGATGCAAGCTGCACCACGCAGGCACAGTGTGGGCAGCCTTCAGACTTAGAGAAAACAGTACTTTACCACTCTCCTGCCTTTTCCATGGTTATTCTATTGGAAAAGAACGAGTTTTGGACAACTACCTTTCATTCTTGCCAAACTCTTTGCAGACCCCCGTGCAAGCTTTAGAACAAGATTTTGGATGTTTTCTTTCCTGGCAGAGTTTCTCCTTGCAAGATATGGTGGAAAAGCTTTTTGCTGAGTGTAGAGCGGCAAGACACGCAGAAGACGCAGATACGCAGCTCTCCGAAGCTAAGTGCCGGTCCCGGGCTTCTTTCGGCACAAACCGCTCTCAGGAGCTCCCTGCGCTCGCCACAATGCTCTGTGTGCGAAGAAGCCGCTTCTTCGCCTCCGGGAGAATCGGCGAGCGGCAGCTTCCCAAAGGCGAAGATGCAAGCTGCAGCACACAGGCACAGTGTGGGCAGCATTCAGACTTAGAGAAAACAGTACTTTACCACTCTCCTGCCTTTTCCATGGTTATTCTATTGGAAAAGAACGAGTTTTGGACAACTACCTTTCATTCTTGCCAAACTCTTTGCAGACCCCCGTGCAAGCTTTAGAACAAGATTTTGGATGTTTTCTTTCCTGGCAGAGTTTCTCCTTGCAAGATATGCTGGAAAAGCTTTTTGCTGAGTGTAGAGCGGCAAGACACGCAGAAGACGCAGATACGCAGCTCTCCGAAGCTAAGTGCCGGTCCCGGGCTTCTTTCGGCACAAACCGCTCTCAGCAGCTCCCTGCGCTCGCCACAATGCTCTGTGTGCGAAGAAGCCGCTTCTTGGCCTCCGGGAGAATCGGCGAGCGGCAGCTTCCCAAAGGCGAAGATGCATGCTGCAGCACACAGGCACAGTGTGGGCAGCCTTCAGACTTAGAGAAAACAGTACTTTACCACTCTCCTGCCTTTTCCATGGTTATTCTATTGGAAAAGAACGAGTTTTGGACAACTACCTTTCATTCTTGCCAAACTCTTTGCAGACCTCCGTGCAAGCTTTAGAACAAGATTTTGGATGTTTTCTTTCCTGGCAGAGTTTCTCCTTGCAAGATATGGTGGAAAAGCTTTTTGCTGAGTGTAGAGCGGCAAGACACGCAGAAGACGCAGATACGCAGCTCTCCGAAGCTAAGTGCCGGTCCCGGGCTTCTTTCGGAACAAACCGCTCTCAGGAGCTCCCTGCGCTCGCCACAATGCTCTGTGTGCGAAGAAGCCGCTTCTTCGCCTCCGGGAGAATCGGCGAGCGGCAGCTTCCCAAAGGCGAAGATGCAAGCTGCAGCACACAGGCACAGTGTGGGCAGCATTCAGACTTTGAGAAAACAGTACTTTACCACTCTCCTGCCTTTTCCATGGTTATTCTATTGGAAAAGAACGAGTTTTGGACAACTACCTTTCATTCTTGCCAAACTCTTTGCAGACCCCCGTGCAAGCTTTAGAACAAGATTTTGGATGTTTTCTTTCCTGGCAGAGTTTCTCCTTGCAAGATATGGTGGAAAAGCTTTTTGCTGAGTGTAGAGCGGCAAGACACGCAGAAGACGCAGATACGCAGCTCTCCGAAGCTAAGTGCCGGTCCCGGGCTTCTTTCGGCACAAACCGCTCTCAGGAGCTCCCTGCGCTCGCCACAATGCTCTGTGTGCGAAGAAGCCGCTTCTTCGCCTCCGGGAGAATCGGCGAGCGGCAGCTTCCCAAAGGCGAAGATGCAAGCTGCAGCACACAGGCACAGTGTGGGCATCCTTCAGACTTAGAGAAAACAGTACTTTACCACTCTCCTGCCTTTTCCATGGTTATTCTATTGGAAAAGAACGAGTTTTGGACAACTACCTTTCATTCTTGCCAAACTCTTTGCAGACCCCCGTGCAAGCTTTAGAACAAGATTTTGGATGTTTTCTTTCCTGGCAGAGTTTCTCCTTGCAAGATATGCTGGAAAAGCTTTTTGCTGAGTGTAGAGCGGCAAGACACGCAGAAGACGCAGATACGCAGCTCTCCGAAGCTAAGTGCCGGTCCCGGGCTTCTTTCGGCACAAACCGCTCTCAGGAGCTCCCTGCGCTCGCCACAATGCTCTGTGTGCGAAGAAGCCGCTTCTTCGCCTCCGGGAGAATCGGCGAGCGGCAGCTTCCCAAAGGCGAAGATGCAAGCTGCAGCACACAGGCACAGTGTGGGCAGCCTTCAGACTTAGAGAAAACAGTACTTTACCACTCTCCTGCCTTTTCCATGGTTCTTCTATTGGAAAAGAACGAGTTTTGGACAACTACCTTTCATTCTTGCCAAACTCTTTGCAGACCCCCGTGCAAGCTTTAGAACAAGATTTTGGATGTTTTCTTTCCTGGCAGAGTTTCTCCTTGCCAGATATGCTGGAAAAGCTTTTTGCTGAGTGTAGAGCCGCAAGACACGCAGAAGACGCAGATACGCAGCTCTCCGAAGCTAAGTGCCGGTCCCGGGCTTCTTTCGGCACAAACCGCTCTCAGGAGCTCCCTGCGCTCGCCACAATGCTCTGTGTGCGAAGAAGCCGCTTCTTCGCCTCCGGGAGAATCGGCGAGCGGCAGCTTCCCAAAGGCGAAGATGCAAGCTGCAGCACACAGGCACAGTGTGGGCAGCCTTCAGACTTAGAGAAAACAGTACTTTACCACTCTCCTGCCTTTTCCATGGTTATTCTATTGGAAAAGAACGAGTTTTGGACAACTACCTTTCATTCTTGCCAAACTCTTTGCAGACCCCCGTGCAAGCTTTAGAACAAGATTTTGGATGTTTTCTTTCCTGGCAGAGTTTCTCCTTGCAAGATATGGTGGAAAAGCTTTTTGCTGAGTGTAGAGCGGCAAGACACGCAGAAGACGCAGATACGCAGCTCTCCGAAGCTAAGTGCCGGTCCCGGGCTTCTTTCGGCACAAACCGCTCTCAGGAGCTCCCTGCGCTCGCCACAATGCTCTGTGTGCGAAGAAGCCGCTTCTTCGCCTCCGGGAGAATCGGCGAGCGGCAGCTTCCCAAAGGCGAAGATGCAAGCTGCAGCACACAGGCACAGTGTGGGCAGCCTTCAGACTTAGAGAAAACAGTACTTTACCACTCTCCTGCCTTTTCCATGGTTATTCTATTGGAAAAGAACGAGTTTTGGACAACTACCTTTCATTCTTGCCAAACTCTTTGCAGACCCCCGTGCAAGCTTTAGAACAAGATTTTGGATGTTTTCTTTCCTGGCAGAGTTTCTCCTTGCAAGATATGGTGGAAAAGCTTTTTGCTGAGTGTAGAGCGGCAAGACACGCAGAAGACGCAGATACGCAGCTCTCCGAAGCTAAGTGCCGGTCCCGGGCTTCTTTCGGCACAAACCGCTCTCAGGAGCTCCCTGCGCTCGCCACAATGCTCTGTGTGCGAAGAAGCCGCTTCTTCGCCTCCGGGAGAATCGGCGAGCGGCAGCTTCCCAAAGGCGAAGATGCAAGCTGCAGCACACAGGCACAGTGTGGGCAGCCTTCAGACTTAGAGAAAACAGTACTTTACCACTCTCCTGCCTTTTCCATGGTTATTCTATTGGAAAAGAACGAGTTTTGGACAACTACCTTTCATTCTTGCCAAACTCTTTGCAGACCCCCGTGCAAGCTTTAGAACAAGATTTTGGATGTTTTCTTTCCTGGCAGAGTTTCTCCTTGCAAGATATGGTGGAAAAGCTTTTTGCTGAGTGTAGAGCGGCAAGACACGCAGAAGACGCAGATACGCAGCTCTCCGAAGCTAAGTGCCGGTCCCGGGCTTCTTTCGGCACAAACCGCTCTCAGGAGCTCCCTGCGCTCGCCACAATGCTCTGTGTGCGAAGAAGCCGCTTCTTCGCCTCCGGGAGAATCGGCGAGCGGCAGCTTCCCAAAGGCGAAGATGCAAGCTGCAGCACACAGGCACAGTGTGGGCAGCCTTCAGACTTAGAGAAAACAGTACTTTACCACTCTCCTGCCTTTTCCATGGTTATTCTATTGGAAAAGAACGAGTTTTGGACAACTACCTTTCATTCTTGCCAAACTCTTTGCAGACCCCCGTGCAAGCTTTAGAACAAGATTTTGGATGTTTTCTTTCCTGGCAGAGTTTCTCCTTGCAAGATATGGTGGAAAAGCTTTTTGCTGAGTGTAGAGCGGCAAGACACGCAGAAGACGCAGATACGCAGCTCTCCGAAGCTAAGTGCCGGTCCCGGGCTTCTTTCGGCACAAACCGCTCTCAGGAGCTCCCTGCGCTCGCCACAATGCTCTGTGTGCGAAGAAGCCGCTTCTTCGCCTCCGGGAGAATCGGCGAGCGGCAGCTTCCCAAAGGCGAAGATGCAAGCTGCAGCACACAGGCACAGTGTGGGCAGCCTTCAGACTTAGAGAAAACAGTACTTTACCACTCTCCTGCCTTTTCCATGGTTATTCTATTGGAAAAGAACGAGTTTTGGACAACTACCTTTCATTCTTGCCAAACTCTTTGCAGACCCCCGTGCAAGCTTTAGAACAAGATTTTGGATGTTTTCTTTCCTGGCAGAGTTTCTCCTTGCAAGATATGGTGGAAAAGCTTTTTGCTGAGTGTAGAGCGGCAAGACACGCAGAAGACGCAGATACGCAGCTCTCCGAAGCTAAGTGCCGGTCCCGGGCTTCTTTCGGCACAAACCGCTCTCAGGAGCTCCCTGCGCTCGCCACAATGCTCTGTGTGTGAAGAAGCCGCTTCTTCGCCTCCGGGAGAATCGCTGAGCGGCAGCTTCCCAAAGGCGAAGATGCAAGCTGCAGCACGCAGGCACAGTGTGGGCAGCATTCAGACTTAGAGAAAACAGTACTTTACCACTCTCCTGCCTTTTCCATGGTTATTCTATTGGAAAAGAACGAGTTTTGGACAACTACCTTTCATTCTTGCCAAACTCTTTGCAGACCCCCGTGCAAGCTTTAGAACAAGATTTTGGATGTTTTCTTTCCTGGCAGAGTTTCTCCTTGCAAGATATGGTGGAAAAGCTTTTTGCTGAGTGTAGAGCGGCAAGACACGCAGAAGACGCAGATACGCAGCTCTCCGAAGCTAAGTGCCGGTCCCGGGCTTCTTTCGGCACAAACCGCTCTCAGGAGCTCCCTGCGCTCGCCACAATGCTCTGTGTGCGAAGAAGCCGCTTCTTCGCCTGCGGGAGAATCGGCGAGCGGCAGCTTCCCAAAGGCGAAGATGCAAGCTGCAGCACACAGGCACAGTGTGGGCAGCCTTCAGACTTAGAGAAAACAGTACTTTACCACTCTCCTGCCTTTTCCATGGTTATTCTATTGGAAAAGAACGAGTTTTGGACAACTACCTTTCATTCTTGCCAAACTCTTTGCAGACCCCCGTGCAAGCTTTAGAACAAGATTTTGGATGTTTTCTTTCCTGGCAGAGTTTCTCCTTGCAAGATATGCTGGAAAAGCTTTTTGCTGAGTGTAGAGCGGCAAGACACGCAGAAGACGCAGATACGCAGCTCTCCGAAGCTAAGTGCCGGTCCCGGGCTTCTTTCGGCACAAACCGCTCTCAGGAGCTCCCTGCGCTCGCCACAATGCTCTGTGTGCGAAGAAGCCGCTTCTTCGCCTCCGGGAGAATCGGCAAGCGGCAGCTTCCCAAAGGCGAAGATGCAAGCTGCAGCACACAGGCACAGTGTGGGCAGCCTTCAGACTTAGAGAAAACAGTACTTTACCACTCTCCTGCCTTTTCCATGGTTATTCTATTGGAAAAGAACGAGTTTTGGACAACTACCTTTCATTCTTGCCAAACTCTTTGCAGACCCCCGTGCAAGCTTTAGAACAAGATTTTGGATGTTTTCTTTCCTGGCAGAGTTTCTCCTTGCAAGATATGGTGGAAAAGCTTTTTGCTGAGTGTAGAGCGGCAAGACACGCAGAAGACGCAGATACGCAGCTCTCCGAAGCTAAGTGCCGGTCCCGGGCTTCTTTCGGCACAAACCGCTCTCAGGAGCTCCCTGCGCTCGCCACAATGCTCTGTGTGTGAAGAAGCCACTTCTTCGCCTCCAGGAGAATCGCTGAGCGGCAGCTTCCCAAAGGCGAAGATGCAAGCTGCAGCACGCAGGCACAGTGTGGGCAGCCTTCAGACTTAGAGAAAACAGTACTTTACCACTCTCCTGCCTTTTCCATGGTTATTCTATTGGAAAAGAACGAGTTTTGGACAACTACCTTTCATTCTTGCCAAACTCTTTGCAGACCCCCGTGCAAGCTTTAGAACAAGATTTTGGATGTTTTCTTTCCTGGCAGAGTTTCTCCTTGCAAGATATGGTGGAAAAGCTTTTTGCTGAGTGTAGAGCGGCAAGACACGCAGAAGACGCAGATACGCAGCTCTCCGAAGCTAAGTGCCGGTCCCGGGCTTCTTTCGGCACAAACCGCTCTCAGGAGCTCCCTGCGCTCGCCACAATGCTCTGTGTGCGAAGAAGCCGCTTCTTCGCCTGCGGGAGAATCGGCGAGCGGCAGCTTCCCAAAGGCGAAGATGCAAGCTGCAGCACACAGGCACAGTGTGGGCAGCCTTCAGACTTAGAGAAAACAGTACTTTACCACTCTCCTGCCTTTTCCATGGTTATTCTATTGGAAAAGAACGAGTTTTGGACAACTACCTTTCATTCTTGCCAAACTCTTTGCAGACCCCCGTGCAAGCTTTAGAACAAGATTTTGGATGTTTTCTTTCCTGGCAGAGTTTCTCCTTGCAAGATATGGTGGAAAAGCTTTTTGCTGAGTGTAGAGCGGCAAGACACGCAGAAGACGCAGATACGCAGCTCTCCAAAGCTAAGTGCCGGTCCCGGGCTTCTTTCGGCACAAACCGCTCTCAGGAGCTCCCTGCGCTCGCCACAATGCTCTGTATGTGAAGAAGCCGCTTCTTCGCCTCCGGGAGAATCGGCGAGCGGCAGCTTCCCAAAGGCGAAGATGCAAGCTGCAGCACGCAGGCACAGTGTGAGCAGCCTTCAGACTTAGAGAAAACAGTACTTTACCACTCTCCTGCCTTTTCCATGGTTATTCTATTGGAAAAGAACGAGTTTTGGACAACTACCTTTCATTCTTGCCAAACTCTTTGCAGACCCCCGTGCAAGCTTTAGAACAAGATTTTGGATGTTTTCTTTCCTGGCAGAGTTTCTCCTTGCAAGATATGCTGGAAAAGCTTTTTGCTGAGTGTAGAGCGGCAAGACACGCAGAAGACGCAGATACGCAGCTCTCCGAAGCTAAGTGCCGGTCCCGGGCTTCTTTCGGCACAAACCGCTCTCAGGAGCTCCCTGCGCTCGCCACAATGCTCTGTGTGCGAAGAAGCCGCTTCTTCGCCTGCGGGAGAATCGGCGAGCGGCAGCTTCCCAAAGGCGAAGATGCAAGCTGCGGCACACAGGCACAGTGTGGGCAGCCTTCAGACTTAGAGAAAACAGTACTTTACCACTCTCCTGCCTTTTCCATGGTTATTCTATTGGAAAAGAACGAGTTTTGGACAACTACCTTTCATTCTTGCCAAACTCTTTGCAGACCCCCGTGCAAGCTTTAGAACAAGATTTTGGATGTTTTCTTTCCTGGCAGAGTTTCTCCTTGCAAGATATGGTGGAAAAGCTTTTGGCTGAGTGTAGAGCGGCAAGACACGCAGAAGACGCAGATACGCAGCTCTCCGAAGCTAAGTGCCGGTCCCGGGCTTCTTTCGGCACAAACCGCTCTCAGGAGCTCCCTGCGCTCGCCACAATGCTCTGTGTGCGAAGAAGCCGCTTCTTCGCCTCCAGGAGAATCGGCGAGCGGCAGCTTCCCAAAGGCGAAGATGCAAGCTGCAGCACACAGGCACAGTGTGGGCAGCCTTCAGACTTAGAGAAAACAGTACTTTACCACTCTCCTGCCTTTTCCATGGTTATTCTATTGGAAAAGAACGAGTTTTGGACAACTACCTTTCATTCTTGCCAAACTCTTTGCAGACCCGCGTGCAAGCTTTAGAACAAGATTTTGGATGTTTTCTTTCCTGGCAGAGTTTCTCCTTGCAAGATATGGTGGAAAAGCTTTTGGCTGAGTGTAGAGCGGCAAGACACGCAGAAGACGCAGATACGCAGCTCTCCGAAGCTAAGTGCCGGTCCCGGGCTTCTTTCGGCACAAACCGCTCTCAGGAGCTCCCTGCGCTCGCCACAATGCTCTGTGTGCGAAGAAGCCGCTTCTTCGCCTGCGGGAGAATCGGCGAGCGGCAGCTTCCCAAAGGCGAAGATGCAAGCTGCAGCACACAGGCACAGTGTGGGCAGCCTTCAGACTTAGAGAAAACAGTACTTTACCACTCTCCTGCCTTTTCCATGGTTATTCTATTGGAAAAGAACGAGTTTTGGACAACTACCTTTCATTCTTGCCAAACTCTTTGCAGACCCCCGTGCAAGCTTTAGAACAAGATTTTGGATGTTTTCTTTCCTGGCAGAGTTTCTCCTTGCAAGATATGGTGGAAAAGCTTTTTGCTGAGTGTAGAGCGGCAAGACACGCAGAAGACGCAGATACGCAGCTCTCCGAAGCGAAGTGCCGGTCCCGGGCTTCTTTCGGCACAAACCGCTCTCAGGAGCTCCCTGCGCTCGCCACAATGCTCTGTGTGCGAAGAAGCTGCTTCTTTGCCTCCGGGAGAATCGGCGAGCGGCAGCTTCCCAAAGGCGAAGATGCAAGCTGCAGCACACAGGCACAGTGTGGGCAGCCTTCAGACTTAGAGAAAACAGTACTTTACCACTCTCCTGCCTTATCCATGGTTATTCTATTGGAAAAGAACGAGTTTTGGACAACTACCTTTCATTCTTGCCAAACTCTTTGCAGACCCCCGTGCAAGCTTTAGAACAAGATTTTGGATGTTTTCTTTCCTGGCAGAGTTTCTCCTTGCAAGATATGGTGGAAAAGCTTTTGGCTGAGTGTAGAGCGGCAAGACACGCAGAAGACGCAGATACGCAGCTCTCCGAAGCTAAGTGCCGGTCCCGGGCTTCTTTCGGCACAAACCGCTCTCAGGAGCTCCCTGCGCTCGCCACAATGCTCTGTGTGCGAAGAAGCCGCTTCTTCGCCTCCGGGAGAATCGGCGAGCGGCAGCTTCCCAAAGGCGAAGATGCAAGCTGCAGCACACAGGCACAGTGTGGGCAGCCTTCAGACTTAGAGAAAACAGTACTTTACCACTCTCCTGCCTTATCCATGGTTATTCTATTGGAAAAGAACGAGTTTTGGACAACTACCTTTCATTCTTGCCAAACTCTTTGCAGACCCCCGTGCAAGCTTTAGAACAAGATTTTGGATGTTTTCTTTCCTGGCAGAGTTTCTCCTTGCAAGATATGGTGGAAAAGCTTTTTGCTGAGTGTAGAGCGGCAAGACACGCAGAAGACGCAGATACGCAGCTCTCCGAAGCTAAGTGCCGGTCCCGGGCTTCTTTCGGCACAAACCGCTCTCAGGAGCTCCCTGCGCTCGCCACAATGCTCTGTGTGCGAAGAAGCCGCTTCTTCGCCTGCGGGAGAATCGGCGAGCGGCAGCTTCCCAAAGGCGAAGATGCAAGCTGCAGCACACAGGCACAGTGTGGGCAGCCTTCAGACTTAGAGAAAACAGTACTTTACCACTCTCCTGCCTTTTCCATGGTTATTCTATTGGAAAAGAACGAGTTTTGGACAACTACCTTTCATTCTTGCCAAACTCTTTGCAGACCCCCGTGCAAGCTTTAGAACAAGATTTTGGATGTTTTCTTTCCTGGCAGAGTTTCTCCTTGCAAGATATGGTGGAAAAGCTTTTTGCTGAGTGTAGAGCGGCAAGACACGCAGAAGACGCAGATACGCAGCTCTCCGAAGCTAAGTGCCGGTCCCGGGCTTCTTTCGGCACAAACCGCTCTCAGGAGCTCCCTGCGCTCGCCACAATGCTCTGTGTGCGAAGAAGCCGCTTCTTCGCCTCCGGGAGAATCGGCGAGCGGCAGCTTCCCAAAGGCGAAGATGCAAGCTGCAGCACACAGGCACAGTGTGGGCAGCCTTCAGACTTAGAGAAAACAGTACTTTACCACTCTCCTGCCTTTTCCATGGTTATTCTATTGGAAAAGAACGAGTTTTGGACAACTACCTTTCATTCTTGCCAAACTCTTTGCAGACCCCCGTGCAAGCTTTAGAACAAGATTTTGGATGTTTTCTTTCCTGGCAGAGTTTCTCCTTGCAAGATATGGTGGAAAAGCTTTTTGCTGAGTGTAGAGCGGCAAGACACGCAGAAGACGCAGATACGCAGCTCTCCGAAGCTAAGTGCCGGTCCCGGGCTTCTTTCGGCACAAACCGCTCTCAGGAGCTCCCTGAGCTCGCCACAATGCTCTGTGTGCGAAGAAGCCGCTTCTTCGCCTGCGGGAGAATCGGCGAGCGGCAGCTTCCCAAAGGCGAAGATGCAAGCTGCAGCACACAGGCACAGTGTGGGCAGCCTTCAGACTTAGAGAAAACAGTACTTTACCACTCTCCTGCCTTTTCCATGGTTATTCTATTGGAAAAGAACGAGTTTTGGACAACTACCTTTCATTCTTGCCAAACTCTTTGCAGACCCCCGTGCAAGCTTTAGAACAAGATTTTGGATGTTTTCTTTCCTGGCAGAGTTTCTCCTTGCAAGATATGGTGGAAAAGCTTTTGGCTGAGTGTAGAGCGGCAAGACACGCAGAAGACGCAGATACGCAGCTCTCCGAAGCTAAGTGCCGGTCCCGGGCTTCTTTCGGCACAAACCGCTCTCAGGAGCTCCCTGCGCTCGCCACAATGCTCTGTGTGCGAAGAAGCCGCTTCTTCGCCTCCGGGAGAATCGGCGAGCGGCAGCTTCCCAAAGGCGAAGATGCAAGCTGCAGCACACAGGCACAGTGTGGGCAGCCTTCAGACTTAGAGAAAACAGTACTTTACCACTCTCCTGCCTTTTCCATGGTTATTCTATTGGAAAAGAACGAGTTTTGGACAACTACCTTTCATTCTTGCCAAACTCTTTGCAGACCCCCGTGCAAGCTTTAGAACAAGATTTTGGATGTTTTCTTTCCTGGCAGAGTTTCTCCTTGCAAGATATGGTGGAAAAGCTTTTTGCTGAGTGTAGAGCGGCAAGACACGCAGAAGACGCAGATACGCAGCTCTCCGAAGCTAAGTGCCGGTCCCGGGCTTCTTTCGGCACAAACCGCTCTCAGGAGCTCCCTGCGCTCGCCACAATGCTCTGTGTGCGAAGAAGCCGCTTCTTCGCCTCCGGGAGAATCGGCGAGCGGCAGCTTCCCAAAGGCGAAGATGCAAGCTGCAGCACACAGGCACAGTGTGGGCAGCCTTCAGACTTAGAGAAAACAGTACTTTACCACTCTCCTGCCTTATCCATGGTTATTCTATTGGAAAAGAACGAGTTTTGGACAACTACCTTTCATTCTTGCCAAACTCTTTGCAGACCCCCGTGCAAGCTTTAGAACAAGATTTTGGATGTTTTCTTTCCTGGCAGAGTTTCTCCTTGCAAGATATGGTGGAAAAGCTTTTGGCTGAGTGTAGAGCGGCAAGACACGCAGAAGACGCAGATACGCAGCTCTCCGAAGCTAAGTGCCGGTCCCGGGCTTCTTTCGGCACAAACCGCTCTCAGGAGCTCCCTGCGCTCGCCACAATGCTCTGTGTGCGAAGAAGCCGCTTCTTCGCCTCCGGGAGAATCGGCGAGCGGCAGCTTCCCAAAGGCGAAGATGCAAGCTGCAGCACACAGGCACAGTGTGGGCAGCCTTCAGACTTAGAGAAAACAGTACTTTACCACTCTCCTGCCTTTTCCATGGTTATTCTATTGGAAAAGAACGAGTTTTGGACAACTACCTTTCATTCTTGCCAAACTCTTTGCAGACCCCCGTGCAAGCTTTAGAACAAGATTTTGGATGTTTTCTTTCCTGGCAGAGTTTCTCCTTGCAAGATATGGTGGAAAAGCTTTTGGCTGAGTGTAGAGCGGCAAGACACGCAGAAGACGCAGATACGCAGCTCTCCGAAGCTAAGTGCCGGTCCCGGGCTTCTTTCGGCACAAACCGCTCTCAGGAGCTCCCTGCGCTCGCCACAATGCTCTGTGTGCGAAGAAGCCGCTTCTTCGCCTCCGGGAGAATCGGCGAGCGGCAGCTTCCCAAAGGCGAAGATGCAAGCTGCAGCACACAGGCACAGTGTGGGCAGCCTTCAGACTTAGAGAAAACAGTACTTTACCACTCTCCTGCCTTATCCATGGTTATTCTATTGGAAAAGAACGAGTTTTGGACAACTACCTTTCATTCTTGCCAAACTCTTTGCAGACCCCCGTGCAAGCTTTAGAACAAGATTTTGGATGTTTTCTTTCCTGGCAGAGTTTCTCCTTGCAAGATATGCTGGAAAAGCTTTTGGCTGAGTGTAGAGCGGCAAGACACGCAGAAGACGCAGATACGCAGCTCTCCGAAGCTAAGTGCCGGTCCCGGGCTTCTTTCGGCACAAACCGCTCTCAGGAGCTCCCTGCGCTCGCCACAATGCTCTGTGTGCGAAGAAGCCGCTTCTTCGCCTCCGGGAGAATCGGCGAGCGGCAGCTTCCCAAAGGCGAAGATGCAAGCTGCAGCACACAGGCACAGTGTGGGCAGCCTTCAGACTTAGAGAAAACAGTACTTTACCACTCTCCTGCCTTTTCCATGGTTATTCTATTGGAAAAGAACGAGTTTTGGACAACTACCTTTCATTCTTGCCAAACTCTTTGCAGACCCCCGTGCAAGCTTTAGAACAAGATTTTGGATGTTTTCTTTCCTGGCAGAGTTTCTCCTTGCAAGATATGGTGGAAAAGCTTTTTGCTGAGTGTAGAGCGGCAAGACACGCAGAAGACGCAGATACGCAGCTCTCCGAAGCTAAGTGCCGGTCCCGGGCTTCTTTCGGCACAAACCGCTCTCAGGAGCTCCCTGAGCTCGCCACAATGCTCTGTGTGCGAAGAAGCCGCTTCTTCGCCTCCGGGAGAATCGGCGAGCGGCAGCTTCCCAAAGGCGAAGATGCAAGCTGCAGCACACAGGCACAGTGTGGGCAGCCTTCAGACTTAGAGAAAACAGTACTTTACCACTCTCCTGCCTTTTCCATGGTTATTCTATTGGAAAAGAACGAGTTTTGGACAACTACCTTTCATTCTTGCCAAACTCTTTGCAGACCCCCGTGCAAGCTTTAGAACAAGATTTTGGATGTTTTCTTTCCTGGCAGAGTTTCTCCTTGCAAGATATGGTGGAAAAGCTTTTTGCTGAGTGTAGAGCGGCAAGACACGCAGAAGACGCAGATACGCAGCTCTCCGATGCTAAGTGCCGGTCCCGGGCTTCTTTCGGCACAAACCGCTCTCAGGAGCTCCCTGCGCTCGCCACAATGCTCTGTGTGCGAAGAAGCCGCTTCTTCGCCTCCGGGAGAATCGGCGAGCGGCAGCTTCCCAAAGGCGAAGATGCAAGCTGCAGCAGACAGGCACAGTGTGGGCAGCCTTCAGACTTAGAGAAAACAGTACTTTACCACTCTCCTGCCTTTTCCATGGTTATTCTATTGGAAAAGAACGAGTTTTGGACAACTACCTTTCATTCTTGCCAAACTCTTTGCAGACCCCCGTGCAAGCTTTAGAACAAGATTTTGGATGTTTTCTTTCCTGGCAGAGTTTCTCCTTGCAAGATATGGTGGAAAAGCTTTTTGCTGAGTGTAGAGCGGCAAGACACGCAGAAGACGCAGATACGCAGCTCTCCGAAGCTAAGTGCCGGTCCCGGGCTTCTTTCGGCACAAACCGCTCTCAGCAGCTCCCTGCGCTCGCCACAATGCTCTGTGTGCGAAGAAGCCGCTTCTTCGCCTCCGGGAGAATCGGCGAGCGGCAGCTTCCCAAAGGCGAAGATGCAAGCTGCAGCACACAGGCACAGTGTGGGCAGCCTTCAGACTTAGAGAAAACAGTACTTTACCACTCTCCTGCCTTTTCCATGGTTATTCTATTGGAAAAGAACGAGTTTTGGACAACTACCTTTCATTCTTGCCAAACTCTTTGCAGACCCCCGTGCAAGCTTTAGAACAAGATTTTGGATGTTTTCTTTCCTGGCAGAGTTTCTCCTTGCAAGATATGGTGGAAAAGCTTTTTGCTGAGTGTAGAGCGGCAAGACACGCAGAAGACGCAGATACGCAGCTCTCCGAAGCTAAGTGCCGGTCCCGGGCTTCTTTCGGCACAAACCGCTCTCAGGAGCTCCCTGCGCTCGCCACAATGCTCTGTGTGCGAAGAAGCCGCTTCTTCGCCTCCGGGAGAATCGGCGAGCGGCAGCTTCCCAAAGGCGAAGATGCAAGCTGCAGCACACAGGCACAGTGTGGGCAGCCTTCAGACTTAGAGAAAACAGTACTTTACCACTCTCCTGCCTTTTCCATGGTTATTCTATTGGAAAAGAACGAGTTTTGGACAACTACCTTTCATTCTTGCCAAACTCTTTGCAGACCCCCGTGCAAGCTTTAGAACAAGATTTTGGATGTTTTCTTTCCTGGCAGAGTTTCTCCTTGCAAGATATGGTGGAAAAGCTTTTTGCTGAGTGTAGAGCGGCAAGACACGCAGAAGACGCAGATA
This sequence comes from Molothrus aeneus, assembly GCF_037042795.1. Taxonomy (NCBI): domain Eukaryota; kingdom Metazoa; phylum Chordata; class Aves; order Passeriformes; family Icteridae; genus Molothrus; species Molothrus aeneus. Next base: position 114,299 of record NW_027098881.1, on the reverse strand, counting down.
CGCAGCTCTCCGAAGCTAAGTGCCGGTCCCGGGCTTCTTTCGGCACAAACCGCTCTCAGGAGCTCCCTGCGCTCGCCACAATGCTCTGTGTGCGAAGAAGCCGCTTCTTCGCCTCCGGGAGAATCGGCGAGCGGCAGCTTCCCAAAGGCGAAGATGCAAGCTGCAGCACACAGGCACAGTGTGGGCAGCCTTCAGACTTAGAGAAAACAGTACTTTACCACTCTCCTGCCGTTTCCATGGTTATTCTATTGGAAAAGAACGAGTTTTGGACAACTACCTTTCATTCTTGCCAAACTCTTTGCAGACCCCCGTGCAAGCTTTAGAACAAGATTTTGGATGTTTTCTTTCCTGGCAGAGTTTCTCCTTGCAAGATATGGTGGAAAAGCTTTTTGCTGAGTGTAGAGCGGCAAGACACGCAGAAGACGCAGATACGCAGCTCTCCGAAGCTAAGTGCCGGTCCCGGGCTTCTTTCGGCACAAACCGCTCTCAGGAGCTCCCTGCGCTCGCCACAATGCTCTGTGTGTGAAGAAGCCGCTTCTTCGCCTCCGGGAGAATCGCTGAGCGGCAGCTTCCCAAAGGCGAAGATGCAAGCTGCAGCACGCAGGCACAGTGTGGGCAGCCTTCAGACTTAGAGAAAACAGTACTTTACCACTCTCCTGCCTTTTCCATGGTTATTCTATTGGAAAAGAACGAGTTTTGGACAACTACCTTTCATTCTTGCCAAACTCTTTGCAGACCCCCGTGCAAGCTTTAGAACAAGATTTTGGATGTTTTCTTTCCTGGCAGAGTTTCTCCTTGCAAGATATGGTGGAAAAGCTTTTTGCTGAGTGTAGAGCGGCAAGACACGCAGAAGACGCAGATACGCAGCTCTCCGAAGCTAAGTGCCGGTCCCGGGCTTCTTTCGGCACAAACCGCTCTCAGGAGCTCCCTGCGCTCGCCACAATGCTCTGTGTGCGAAGAAGCCGCTTCTTCGCCTCCGGGAGAATCGGCGAGCGGCAGCTTCCCAAAGGCGAAGATGCAAGCTGCAGCACACAGGCACAGTGTGGGCAGCCTTCAGACTTAGAGAAAACAGTACTTTACCACTCTCCTGCCTTTTCCATGGTTATTCTATTGGAAAAGAACGAGTTTTGGACAACTACCTTTCATTCTTGCCAAACTCTTTGCAGACCCCCGTGCAAGCTTTAGAACAAGATTTTGGATGTTTTCTTTCCTGGCAGAGTTTCTCCTTGCAAGATATGGTGGAAAAGCTTTTTGCTGAGTGTAGAGCGGCAAGACACGCAGAAGACGCAGATACGCAGCTCTCCGAAGCTAAGTGCCGGTCCCGGGCTTCTTTCGGCACAAACCGCTCTCAGGAGCTCCCTGCGCTCGCCACAATGCTCTGTGTGCGAAGAAGCCGCTTCTTCGCCTCCGGGAGAATCGGCGAGCGGCAGCTTCCCAAAGGCGAAGATGCAAGCTGCAGCACACAGGCACAGTGTGGGCAGCCTTCAGACTTAGAGAAAACAGTACTTTACCACTCTCCTGCCTTTTCCATGGTTATTCTATTGGAAAAGAACGAGTTTTGGACAACTACCTTTCATTCTTGCCAAACTCTTTGCAGACCCCCGTGCAAGCTTTAGAACAAGATTTTGGATGTTTTCTTTCCTGGCAGAGTTTCTCCTTGCAAGATATGGTGGAAAAGCTTTTTGCTGAGTGTAGAGCGGCAAGACACGCAGAAGACGCAGATACGCAGCTCTCCGAAGCTAAGTGCCGGTCCCGGGCTTCTTTCGGCACAAACCGCTCTCAGGAGCTCCCTGCGCTCGCCACAATGCTCTGTGTGTGAAGAAGCCGCTTCTTCGCCTCCGGGAGAATCGCTGAGCGGCAGCTTCCCAAAGGCGAAGATGCAAGCTGCAGCACGCAGGCACAGTGTGGGCAGCCTTCAGACTTAGAGAAAACAGTACTTTACCACTCTCCTGCCTTTTCCATGGTTATTCTATTGGAAAAGAACGAGTTTTGGACAACTACCTTTCATTCTTGCCAAACTCTTTGCAGACCCCCGTGCAAGCTTTAGAACAAGATTTTGGATGTTTTCTTTCCTGGCAGAGTTTCTCCTTGCAAGATATGGTGGAAAAGCTTTTTGCTGAGTGTAGAGCGGCAAGACACGCAGAAGACGCAGATACGCAGCTCTCCGAAGCTAAGTGCCGGTCCCGGGCTTCTTTCGGCACAAACCGCTCTCAGGAGCTCCCTGCGCTCGCCACAATGCTCTGTGTGCGAAGAAGCCGCTTCTTCGCCTGCGGGAGAATCGGCGAGCGGCAGCTTCCCAAAGGCGAAGATGCAAGCTGCAGCCCACAGGCACAGTGTGGGCAGCCTTCAGACTTAGAGAAAACAGTACTTTACCACTCTCCTGCCTTTTCCATGGTTATTCTATTGGAAAAGAACGAGTTTTGGACAACTACCTTTCATTCTTGCCAAACTCTTTGCAGACCCCCGTGCAAGCTTTAGAACAAGATTTTGGATGTTTTCTTTCCTGGCAGAGTTTCTCCTTGCAAGATATGGTGGAAAAGCTTTTTGCTGAGTGTAGAGCGGCAAGACACGCAGAAGACGCAGATACGCAGCTCTCCGAAGCTAAGTGCCGGTCCCGGGCTTCTTTCGGCACAAACCGCTCTCAGGAGCTCCCTGCGCTCGCCACAATGCTCTGTGTGCGAAGAAGCCGCTTCTTCGCCTCCGGGAGAATCGGCAAGCGGCAGCTTCCCAAAGGCGAAGATGCAAGCTGCAGCACACAGGCACAGTGTGGGCAGCCTTCAGACTTAGAGAAAACAGTACTTTACCACTCTCCTGCCTTTTCCATGGTTATTCTATTGGAAAAGAACGAGTTTTGGACAACTACCTTTCATTCTTGCCAAACTCTTTGCAGACCCCCGTGCAAGCTTTAGAACAAGATTTTGGATGTTTTCTTTCCTGGCAGAGTTTCTCCTTGCAAGATATGGTGGAAAAGCTTTTTGCTGAGTATAGAGCGGCAAGACACGCAGAAGACGCAGATACGCAGCTCTCCGAAGCTAAGTGCCGGTCCCGGGCTTCTTTCGGCACAAACCGCTCTCAGGAGCTCCCTGCGCTCGCCACAATGCTCTGTGTGTGAAGAAGCCGCTTCTTCGCCTCCGGGAGAATCGCTGAGCGGCAGCTTCCCAAAGGCGAAGATGCAAGCTGCAGCACGCAGGCACAGTGTGGGCAGCCTTCAGACTTAGAGAAAACAGTACTTTACCACTCTCCTGCCTTTTCTATGGTTATTCTATTGGAAAAGAACGAGTTTTGGACAACTACCTTTCATTCTTGCCAAACTCTTTGCAGACCCCCGTGCAAGCTTTAGAACAAGATTTTGGATGTTTTCTTTCCTGGCAGAGTTTCTCCTTGCAAGATATGGTGGAAAAGCTTTTTGCTGAGTGTAGAGCGGCAAGACACGCAGAAGACGCAGATACGCAGCTCTCCGAAGCTAAGTGCCGGTCCCGGGCTTCTTTCGGCACAAACCGCTCTCAGGAGCTCCCTGCGCTCGCCACAATGCTCTGTGTGCGAAGAAGCCGCTTCTTCGCCTGCGGGAGAATCGGCGAGCGGCAGCTTCCCAAAGGCGAAGATGCAAGCTGCAGCACACAGGCACAGTGTGGGCAGCCTTCAGACTTAGAGAAAACAGTACTTTACCACTCTCCTGCCTTTTCCATGGTTATTCTATTGGAAAAGAACGAGTTTTGGACAACTACCTTTCATTCTTGCCAAACTCTTTGCAGACCCCCGTGCAAGCTTTAGAACAAGATTTTGGATGTTTTCTTTCCTGGCAGAGTTTCTCCTTGCAAGATATGGTGGAAAAGCTTTTTGCTGAGTGTAGAGCGGCAAGACACGCAGAAGACGCAGATACGCAGCTCTCCGAAGCTAAGTGCCGGTCCCGGGCTTCTTTCGGCACAAACCGCTCTCAGGAGCTCCCTGCGCTCGCCACAATGCTCTGTATGTGAAGAAGCCGCTTCTTCGCCTCCGGGAGAATCGGCGAGCGGCAGCTTCCCAAAGGCGAAGATGCAAGCTGCAGCACGCAGGCACAGTGTGAGCAGCCTTCAGACTTAGAGAAAACAGTACTTTACCACTCTCCTGCCTTTTCCATGGTTATTCTATTGGAAAAGAACGAGTTTTGGACAACTACCTTTCATTCTTGCCAAACTCTTTGCAGACCCCCGTGCAAGCTTTAGAACAAGATTTTGGATGTTTTCTTTCCTGGCAGAGTTTCTCCTTGCAAGATATGCTGGAAAAGCTTTTTGCTGAGTGTAGAGCGGCAAGACACGCAGAAGACGCAGATACGCAGCTCTCCGAAGCTAAGTGCCGGTCCCGGGCTTCTTTCGGCACAAACCGCTCTCAGGAGCTCCCTGCGCTCGCCACAATGCTCTGTGTGCGAAGAAGCCGCTTCTTCGCCTGCGGGAGAATCGGCGAGCGGCAGCTTCCCAAAGGCGAAGATGCAAGCTGCGGCACACAGGCACAGTGTGGGCAGCCTTCAGACTTAGAGAAAACAGTACTTTACCACTCTCCTGCCTTTTCCATGGTTATTCTATTGGAAAAGAACGAGTTTTGGACAACTACCTTTCATTCTTGCCAAACTCTTTGCAGACCCCCGTGCAAGCTTTAGAACAAGATTTTGGATGTTTTCTTTCCTGGCAGAGTTTCTCCTTGCAAGATATGGTGGAAAAGCTTTTTGCTGAGTGTAGAGCGGCAAGACACGCAGAAGACGCAGATACGCAGCTCTCCGAAGCTAAGTGCCGGTCCCGGGCTTCTTTCGGCACAAACCGCTCTCAGGAGCTCCCTGCGCTCGCCACAATGCTCTGTGTGCGAAGAAACCGCTTCTTCGCCTCCGGGAGAATCGGCGAGCGGCAGCTTCCCAAAGGCGAAGATGCAAGCTGCAGCACACAGGCACAGTGTGGGCAGCATTCAGACTTAGAGAAAACAGTACTTTACCACTCTCCTGCCTTTTCCATGGTTATTCTATTGGAAAAGAACGAGTTTTGGACAACTACCTTTCATTCTTGCCAAACTCTTTGCAGACCCCCGTGCAAGCTTTAGAACAAGATTTTGGATGTTTTCTTTCCTGGCAGAGTTTCTCCTTGCAAGATATGGTGGAAAAGCTTTTTGCTGAGTGTAGAGCAGCAAGACACGCAGAAGACGCAGATACGCAGCTCTCCGAAGCTAAGTGCCGGTCCCGGGCTTCTTTCGGCACAAACCGCTCTCAGGAGCTCCCTGCGCTCGCCACAATGCTCTGTGTGCGAAGAAGCCGCTTCTTCGCCTCCAGGAGAATCGGCGAGCGGCAGCTTCCCAAAGGCGAAGATGCAAGCTGCAGCACACAGGCACAGTGTGGGCAGCCTTCAGACTTAGAGAAAACAGTACTTTACCACTCTCCTGCCTTTTCCATGGTTATTCTATTGGAAAAGAACGAGTTTTGGACAACTACCTTTCATTCTTGCCAAACTCTTTGCAGACCCGCGTGCAAGCTTTAGAACAAGATTTTGGATGTTTTCTTTCCTGGCAGAGTTTCTCCTTGCAAGATATGGTGGAAAAGCTTTTGGCTGAGTGTAGAGCGGCAAGACACGCAGAAGACGCAGATACGCAGCTCTCCGAAGCTAAGTGCCGGTCCCGGGCTTCTTTCGGCACAAACCGCTCTCAGGAGCTCCCTGCGCTCGCCACAATGCTCTGTGTGCGAAGAAGCCGCTTCTTCGCCTGCGGGAGAATCGGCGAGCGGCAGCTTCCCAAAGGCGAAGATGCAAGCTGCAGCACACAGGCACAGTGTGGGCAGCCTTCAGACTTAGAGAAAACAGTACTTTACCACTCTCCTGCCTTTTCCATGGTTATTCTATTGGAAAAGAACGAGTTTTGGACAACTACCTTTCATTCTTGCCAAACTCTTTGCAGACCCCCGTGCAAGCTTTAGAACAAGATTTTGGATGTTTTCTTTCCTGGCAGAGTTTCTCCTTGCAAGATATGGTGGAAAAGCTTTTTGCTGAGTGTAGAGCGGCAAGACACGCAGAAGACGCAGATACGCAGCTCTCCGAAGCTAAGTGCCGGTCCCGGGCTTCTTTCGGCACAAACCGCTCTCAGGAGCTCCCTGCGCTCGCCACAATGCTCTGTGTGCGAAGAAGCCGCTTCTTCGCCTCCGGGAGAATCGGCGAGCGGCAGCTTCCCAAAGGCGAAGATGCAAGCTGCAGCACACAGGCACAGTGTGGGCAGCCTTCAGACTTAGAGAAAACAGTACTTTACCACTCTCCTGCCTTTTCCATGGTTATTCTATTGGAAAAGAACGAGTTTTGGACAACTACCTTTCATTCTTGCCAAACTCTTTGCAGACCCCCGTGCAAGCTTTAGAACAAGATTTTGGATGTTTTCTTTCCTGGCAGAGTTTCTCCTTGCAAGATATGGTGGAAAAGCTTTTTGCTGAGTGTAGAGCGGCAAGACACGCAGAAGACGCAGATACGCAGCTCTCCGAAGCTAAGTGCCGGTCCCGGGCTTCTTTCGGCACAAACCGCTCTCAGGAGCTCCCTGCGCTCGCCACAATGCTCTGTGTGCGAAGAAGCCGCTTCTTCGCCTCCGGGAGAATCGGCGAGCGGCAGCTTCCCAAAGGCGAAGATGCAAGCTGCAGCACGCAGGCACAGTGTGGGCAGCCTTCAGACTTAGAGAAAACAGTACTTTACCACTCTCCTGCCTTTTCCATGGTTATTCTATTGGAAAAGAACGAGTTTTGGACAACTACCTTTCATTCTTGCCAAACTCTTTGCAGACCCCCGTGCAAGCTTTAGAACAAGATTTTGGATGTTTTCTTTCCTGGCAGAGTTTCTCCTTGCAAGATATGGTGGAAAAGCTTTTTGCTGAGTGTAGAGCGGCAAGACACGCAGAAGACGCAGATACGCAGCTCTCCGAAGCTAAGTGCCGGTCCCGGGCTTCTTTCGGCACAAACCGCTCTCAGGAGCTCCCTGAGCTCGCCACAATGCTCTGTGTGCGAAGAAGCCGCTTCTTCGCCTGCGGGAGAATCGGCGAGCGGCAGCTTCCCAAAGGCGAAGATGCAAGCTGCAGCACACAGGCACAGTGTGGGCAGCCTTCAGACTTAGAGAAAACAGTACTTTACCACTCTCCTGCCTTTTCCATGGTTATTCTATTGGAAAAGAACGAGTTTTGGACAACTACCTTTCATTCTTGCCAAACTCTTTGCAGACCCCCGTGCAAGCTTTAGAACAAGATTTTGGATGTTTTCTTTCCTGGCAGAGTTTCTCCTTGCAAGATATGGTGGAAAAGCTTTTGGCTGAGTGTAGAGCGGCAAGACACGCAGAAGACGCAGATACGCAGCTCTCCGAAGCTAAGTGCCGGTCCCGGGCTTCTTTCGGCACAAACCGCTCTCAGGAGCTCCCTGCGCTCGCCACAATGCTCTGTGTGCGAAGAAGCCGCTTCTTCGCCTCCGGGAGAATCGGCGAGCGGCAGCTTCCCAAAGGCGAAGATGCAAGCTGCAGCACACAGGCACAGTGTGGGCAGCCTTCAGACTTAGAGAAAACAGTACTTTACCACTCTCCTGCCTTTTCCATGGTTATTCTATTGGAAAAGAACGAGTTTTGGACAACTACCTTTCATTCTTGCCAAACTCTTTGCAGACCCCCGTGCAAGCTTTAGAACAAGATTTTGGATGTTTTCTTTCCTGGCAGAGTTTCTCCTTGCAAGATATGGTGGAAAAGCTTTTTGCTGAGTGTAGAGCGGCAAGACACGCAGAAGACGCAGATACGCAGCTCTCCGAAGCTAAGTGCCGGTCCCGGGCTTCTTTCGGCACAAACCGCTCTCAGGAGCTCCCTGCGCTCGCCACAATGCTCTGTGTGCGAAGAAGCCGCTTCTTCGCCTCCGGGAGAATCGGCGAGCGGCAGCTTCCCAAAGGCGAAGATGCAAGCTGCAGCACACAGGCACAGTGTGGGCAGCCTTCAGACTTAGAGAAAACAGTACTTTACCACTCTCCTGCCTTATCCATGGTTATTCTATTGGAAAAGAACGAGTTTTGGACAACTACCTTTCATTCTTGCCAAACTCTTTGCAGACCCCCGTGCAAGCTTTAGAACAAGATTTTGGATGTTTTCTTTCCTGGCAGAGTTTCTCCTTGCAAGATATGGTGGAAAAGCTTTTGGCTGAGTGTAGAGCGGCAAGACACGCAGAAGACGCAGATACGCAGCTCTCCGAAGCTAAGTGCCGGTCCCGGGCTTCTTTCGGCACAAACCGCTCTCAGGAGCTCCCTGCGCTCGCCACAATGCTCTGTGTGCGAAGAAGCCGCTTCTTCGCCTCCGGGAGAATCGGCGAGCGGCAGCTTCCCAAAGGCGAAGATGCAAGCTGCAGCACACAGGCACAGTGTGGGCAGCCTTCAGACTTAGAGAAAACAGTACTTTACCACTCTCCTGCCTTTTCCATGGTTATTCTATTGGAAAAGAACGAGTTTTGGACAACTACCTTTCATTCTTGCCAAACTCTTTGCAGACCCCCGTGCAAGCTTTAGAACAAGATTTTGGATGTTTTCTTTCCTGGCAGAGTTTCTCCTTGCAAGATATGGTGGAAAAGCTTTTGGCTGAGTGTAGAGCGGCAAGACACGCAGAAGACGCAGATACGCAGCTCTCCGAAGCTAAGTGCCGGTCCCGGGCTTCTTTCGGCACAAACCGCTCTCAGGAGCTCCCTGCGCTCGCCACAATGCTCTGTGTGCGAAGAAGCCGCTTCTTCGCCTCCGGGAGAATCGGCGAGCGGCAGCTTCCCAAAGGCGAAGATGCAAGCTGCAGCACACAGGCACAGTGTGGGCAGCCTTCAGACTTAGAGAAAACAGTACTTTACCACTCTCCTGCCTTTTCCATGGTTATTCTATTGGAAAAGAACGAGTTTTGGACAACTACCTTTCATTCTTGCCAAACTCTTTGCAGACCCCCGTGCAAGCTTTAGAACAAGATTTTGGATGTTTTCTTTCCTGGCAGAGTTTCTCCTTGCAAGATATGGTGGAAAAGCTTTTTGCTGAGTGTAGAGCGGCAAGACACGCAGAAGACGCAGATACGCAGCTCTCCGAAGCTAAGTGCCGGTCCCGGGCTTCTTTCGGCACAAACCGCTCTCAGGAGCTCCCTGCGCTCGCCACAATGCTCTGTGTGCGAAGAAGCCGCTTCTTCGCCTCCGGGAGAATCGGCGAGCGGCAGCTTCCCAAAGGCGAAGATGCAAGCTGCAGCACACAGGCACAGTGTGGGCAGCCTTCAGACTTAGAGAAAACAGTACTTTACCACTCTCCTGCCTTTTCCATGGTTATTCTATTGGAAAAGAACGAGTTTTGGACAACTACCTTTCATTCTTGCCAAACTCTTTGCAGACCCCCGTGCAAGCTTTAGAACAAGATTTTGGATGTTTTCTTTCCTGGCAGAGTTTCTCCTTGCAAGATATGGTGGAAAAGCTTTTTGCTGAGTGTAGAGCGGCAAGACACGCAGAAGACGCAGATACGCAGCTCTCCGAAGCTAAGTGCCGGTCCCGGGCTTCTTTCGGCACAAACCGCTCTCAGGAGCTCCCTGAGCTCGCCACAATGCTCTGTGTGCGAAGAAGCCGCTTCTTCGCCTGCGGGAGAATCGGCGAGCGGCAGCTTCCCAAAGGCGAAGATGCAAGCTGCAGCACACAGGCACAGTGTGGGCAGCCTTCAGACTTAGAGAAAACAGTACTTTACCACTCTCCTGCCTTTTCCATGGTTATTCTATTGGAAAAGAACGAGTTTTGGACAACTACCTTTCATTCTTGCCAAACTCTTTGCAGACCCCCGTGCAAGCTTTAGAACAAGATTTTGGATGTTTTCTTTCCTGGCAGAGTTTCTCCTTGCAAGATATGGTGGAAAAGCTTTTGGCTGAGTGTAGAGCGGCAAGACACGCAGAAGACGCAGATACGCAGCTCTCCGAAGCTAAGTGCCGGTCCCGGGCTTCTTTCGGCACAAACCGCTCTCAGGAGCTCCCTGCGCTCGCCACAATGCTCTGTGTGCGAAGAAGCCGCTTCTTCGCCTCCGGGAGAATCGGCGAGCGGCAGCTTCCCAAAGGCGAAGATGCAAGCTGCAGCACACAGGCACAGTGTGGGCAGCCTTCAGACTTAGAGAAAACAGTACTTTACCACTCTCCTGCCTTTTCCATGGTTATTCTATTGGAAAAGAACGAGTTTTGGACAACTACCTTTCATTCTTGCCAAACTCTTTGCAGACCCCCGTGCAAGCTTTAGAACAAGATTTTGGATGTTTTCTTTCCTGGCAGAGTTTCTCCTTGCAAGATATGGTGGAAAAGCTTTTTGCTGAGTGTAGAGCGGCAAGACACGCAGAAGACGCAGATACGCAGCTCTCCGAAGCTAAGTGCCGGTCCCGGGCTTCTTTCGGCACAAACCGCTCTCAGGAGCTCCCTGCGCTCGCCACAATGCTCTGTGTGCGAAGAAGCCGCTTCTTCGCCTCCGGGAGAATCGGCGAGCGGCAGCTTCCCAAAGGCGAAGATGCAAGCTGCAGCACACAGGCACAGTGTGGGCAGCCTTCAGACTTAGAGAAAACAGTACTTTACCACTCTCCTGCCTTATCCATGGTTATTCTATTGGAAAAGAACGAGTTTTGGACAACTACCTTTCATTCTTGCCAAACTCTTTGCAGACCCCCGTGCAAGCTTTAGAACAAGATTTTGGATGTTTTCTTTCCTGGCAGAGTTTCTCCTTGCAAGATATGGTGGAAAAGCTTTTGGCTGAGTGTAGAGCGGCAAGACACGCAGAAGACGCAGATACGCAGCTCTCCGAAGCTAAGTGCCGGTCCCGGGCTTCTTTCGGCACAAACCGCTCTCAGGAGCTCCCTGCGCTCGCCACAATGCTCTGTGTGCGAAGAAGCCGCTTCTTCGCCTCCGGGAGAATCGGCGAGCGGCAGCTTCCCAAAGGCGAAGATGCAAGCTGCAGCACACAGGCACAGTGTGGGCAGCCTTCAGACTTAGAGAAAACAGTACTTTACCACTCTCCTGCCTTTTCCATGGTTATTCTATTGGAAAAGAACGAGTTTTGGACAACTACCTTTCATTCTTGCCAAACTCTTTGCAGACCCCCGTGCAAGCTTTAGAACAAGATTTTGGATGTTTTCTTTCCTGGCAGAGTTTCTCCTTGCAAGATATGGTGGAAAAGCTTTTGGCTGAGTGTAGAGCGGCAAGACACGCAGAAGACGCAGATACGCAGCTCTCCGAAGCTAAGTGCCGGTCCCGGGCTTCTTTCGGCACAAACCGCTCTCAGGAGCTCCCTGCGCTCGCCACAATGCTCTGTGTGCGAAGAAGCCGCTTCTTCGCCTCCGGGAGAATCGGCGAGCGGCAGCTTCCCAAAGGCGAAGATGCAAGCTGCAGCACACAGGCACAGTGTGGGCAGCCTTCAGACTTAGAGAAAACAGTACTTTACCACTCTCCTGCCTTATCCATGGTTATTCTATTGGAAAAGAACGAGTTTTGGACAACTACCTTTCATTCTTGCCAAACTCTTTGCAGACCCCCGTGCAAGCTTTAGAACAAGATTTTGGATGTTTTCTTTCCTGGCAGAGTTTCTCCTTGCAAGATATGGTGGAAAAGCTTTTGGCTGAGTGTAGAGCGGCAAGACACGCAGAAGACGCAGATACGCAGCTCTCCGAAGCTAAGTGCCGGTCCCGGGCTTCTTTCGGCACAAACCGCTCTCAGGAGCTCCCTGCGCTCGCCACAATGCTCTGTGTGCGAAGAAGCCGCTTCTTCGCCTCCGGGAGAATCGGCGAGCGGCAGCTTCCCAAAGGCGAAGATGCAAGCTGCAGCACACAGGCACAGTGTGGGCAGCCTTCAGACTTAGAGAAAACAGTACTTTACCACTCTCCTGCCTTTTCCATGGTTATTCTATTGGAAAAGAACGAGTTTTGGACAACTACCTTTCATTCTTGCCAAACTCTTTGCAGACCCCCGTGCAAGCTTTAGAACAAGATTTTGGATGTTTTCTTTCCTGGCAGAGTTTCTCCTTGCAAGATATGGTGGAAAAGCTTTTTGCTGAGTGTAGAGCGGCAAGACACGCAGAAGACGCAGATACGCAGCTCTCCGAAGCTAAGTGCCGGTCCCGGGCTTCTTTCGGCACAAACCGCTCTCAGGAGCTCCCTGAGCTCGCCACAATGCTCTGTGTGCGAAGAAGCCGCTTCTTCGCCTCCGGGAGAATCGGCGAGCGGCAGCTTCCCAAAGGCGAAGATGCAAGCTGCAGCACACAGGCACAGTGTGGGCAGCCTTCAGACTTAGAGAAAACAGTACTTTACCACTCTCCTGCCTTTTCCATGGTTATTCTATTGGAAAAGAACGAGTTTTGGACAACTACCTTTCATTCTTGCCAAACTCTTTGCAGACCCCCGTGCAAGCTTTAGAACAAGATTTTGGATGTTTTCTTTCCTGGCAGAGTTTCTCCTTGCAAGATATGGTGGAAAAGCTTTTTGCTGAGTGTAGAGCGGCAAGACACGCAGAAGACGCAGATACGCAGCTCTCCGATGCTAAGTGCCGGTCCCGGGCTTCTTTCGGCACAAACCGCTCTCAGGAGCTCCCTGCGCTCGCCACAATGCTCTGTGTGCGAAGAAGCCGCTTCTTCGCCTCCGGGAGAATCGGCGAGCGGCAGCTTCCCAAAGGCGAAGATGCAAGCTGCAGCAGACAGGCACAGTGTGGGCAGCCTTCAGACTTAGAGAAAACAGTACTTTACCACTCTCCTGCCTTTTCCATGGTTATTCTATTGGAAAAGAACGAGTTTTGGACAACTACCTTTCATTCTTGCCAAACTCTTTGCAGACCCCCGTGCAAGCTTTAGAACAAGATTTTGGATGTTTTCTTTCCTGGCAGAGTTTCTCCTTGCAAGATATGGTGGAAAAGCTTTTTGCTGAGTGTAGAGCGGCAAGACACGCAGAAGACGCAGATACGCAGCTCTCCGAAGCTAAGTGCCGGTCCCGGGCTTCTTTCGGCACAAACCGCTCTCAGGAGCTCCCTGCGCTCGCCACAATGCTCTGTGTGCGAAGAAGCCGCTTCTTCGCCTCCGGGAGAATCGGCGAGCGGCAGCTTCCCAAAGGCGAAGATGCAAGCTGCAGCACACAGGCACAGTGTGGGCAGCCTTCAGACTTAGAGAAAACAGTACTTTACCACTCTCCTGCCTTTTCCATGGTTATTCTATTGGAAAAGAACGAGTTTTGGACAACTACCTTTCATTCTTGCCAAACTCTTTGCAGACCCCCGTGCAAGCTTTAGAACAAGATTTTGGATGTTTTCTTTCCTGGCAGAGTTTCTCCTTGCAAGATATGGTGGAAAAGCTTTTTGCTGAGTGTAGAGCGGCAAGACACGCAGAAGACGCAGATACGCAGCTCTCCGAAGCTAAGTGCCGGTCCCGGGCTTCTTTCGGCACAAACCGCTCTCAGGAGCTCCCTGCGCTCGCCACAATGCTCTGTGTGCGAAGAAGCCGCTTCTTCGCCTCCGGGAGAATCGGCGAGCGGCAGCTTCCCAAAGGCGAAGATGCAAGCTGCAGCACACAGGCACAGTGTGGGCAGCCTTCAGACTTAGAGAAAACAGTACTTTACCACTCTCCTGCCTTTTCCATGGTTATTCTATTGGAAAAGAACGAGTTTTGGACAACTACCTTTCATTCTTGCCAAACTCTTTGCAGACCCCCGTGCAAGCTTTAGAACAAGATTTTGGATGTTTTCTTTCCTGGCAGAGTTTCTCCTTGCAAGATATGGTGGAAAAGCTTTTTGCTGAGTGTAGAGCGGCAAGACACGCAGAAGACGCAGATACGCAGCTCTCCGAAGCTAAGTGCCGGTCCCGGGCTTCTTTCGGCACAAACCGCTCTCAGGAGCTCCCTGCGCTCGCCACAATGCTCTGTGTGCGAAGAAGCCGCTTCTTCGCCTCCGGGAGAATCGGCGAGCGGCAGCTTCCCAAAGGCGAAGATGCAAGCTGCAGCACACAGGCACAGTGTGGGCAGCCTTCAGACTTAGAGAAAACAGTACTTTACCACTCTCCTGCCTTTTCCATGGTTATTCTATTGGAAAAGAACGAGTTTTGGACAACTACCTTTCATTCTTGCCAAACTCTTTGCAGACCCCCGTGCAAGCTTTAGAACAAGATTTTGGATGTTTTCTTTCCTGGCAGAGTTTCTCCTTGCAAGATATGGTGGAAAAGCTTTTTGCTGAGTGTAGAGCGGCAAGACACGCAGAAGACGCAGATACGCAGCTCTCCGAAGCTAAGTGCCGGTCCCGGGCTTCTTTCGGCACAAACCGCTCTCAGGAGCTCCCTGCGCTCGCCACAATGCTCTGTGTGCGAAGAAGCCGCTTCTTCGCCTCCGGGAGAATCGGCGAGCGGCAGCTTCCCAAAGGCGAAGATGCAAGCTGCAGCAGACAGGCACAGTGTGGGCAGCCTTCAGACTTAGAGAAAACAGTACTTTACCACTCTCCTGCCTTTTCCATGGTTATTCTATTGGAAAAGAACGAGTTTTGGACAACTACCTTTCATTCTTGCCAAACTCTTTGCAGACCCCCGTGCAAGCTTTAGAACAAGATTTTGGATGTTTTCTTTCCTGGCAGAGTTTCTCCTTGCAAGATATGGTGGAAAAGCTTTTTGCTGAGTGTAGAGCGGCAAGACACGCAGAAGACGCAGATACGCAGCTCTCCGAAGCTAAGTGCCGGTCCCGGGCTTCTTTCGGCACAAACCGCTCTCAGGAGCTCCCTGCGCTCGCCACAATGCTCTGTGTGCGAAGAAGCCGCTTCTTCGCCTCCGGGAGAATCGGCGAGCGGCAGCTTCCCAAAGGCGAAGATGCAAGCTGCAGCACACAGGCACAGTGTGGGCAGCCTTCAGACTTAGAGAAAACAGTACTTTACCACTCTCCTGCCTTTTCCATGGTTATTCTATTGGAAAAGAACGAGTTTTGGACAACTACCTTTCATTCTTGCCAAACTCTTTGCAGACCCCCGTGCAAGCTTTAGAACAAGATTTTGGATGTTTTCTTTCCTGGCAGAGTTTCTCCTTGCAAGATATGCTGGAAAAGCTTTTTGCTGAGTGTAGAGCGGCAAGACACGCAGAAGACGCAGATACGCAGCTCTCCGAAGCTAAGTGCCGGTCCCGGGCTTCTTTCGGCACAAACCGCTCTCAGGAGCTCCCTGCGCTCGCCACAATGCTCTGTGTGCGAAGAAGCCGCTTCTTCGCCTCCGGGAGAATCGGCGAGCGGCAGCTTCCCAAAGGCGAAGATGCAAGCTGCAGCACACAGGCACAGTGTGGGCAGCCTTCAGACTTAGAGAAAACAGTACTTTACCACTCTCCTGCCTTTTCCATGGTTATTCTATTGGAAAAGAACGAGTTTTGGACAACTACCTTTCATTCTTGCCAAACTCTTTGCAGACCCCCGTGCAAGCTTTAGAACAAGATTTTGGATGTTTTCTTTCCTGGCAGAGTTTCTCCTTGCAAGATATGGTGGAAAAGCTTTTTGCTGAGTGTAGAGCGGCAAGACACGCAGAAGACGCAGATACGCAGCTCTCCGAAGCTAAGTGCCGGTCCCGGGCTTCTTTCGGCACAAACCGCTCTCAGGAGCTCCCTGCGCTCGCCACAATGCTCTGTGTGCGAAGAAGCCGCTTCTTCGCCTCCGGGAGAATCGGCGAGCGGCAGCTTCCCAAAGGCGAAGATGCAAGCTGCAGCACACAGGCACAGTGTGGGCAGCCTTCAGACTTAGAGAAAACAGTACTTTACCACTCTTCTGCCTTTTCCATGGTTATTCTATTGGAAAAGAACGAGTTTTGGACAACTACCTTTCATTCTTGCCAAACTCTTTGCAGACCCCCGTGCAAGCTTTAGAACAAGATTTTGGATGTTTTCTTTCCTGGCAGAGTTTCTCCTTGCAAGATATGGTGGAAAAGCTTTTTGCTGAGTGTAGAGCGGCAAGACACGCAGAAGACGCAGATACGCAGCTCTCCGAAGCTAAGTGCCGGTCCCGGGCTTCTTTCGGCACAAACCGCTCTCAGGAGCTCCCTGCGCTCGCCACAATGCTCTGTGTGTGAAGAAGCCGCTTCTTCGCCTCCGGGAGAATCGCTGAGCGGCAGCTTCCCAAAGGCGAAGATGCAAGCTGCAGCACGCAGGCACAGTGTGGGCAGCCTTCAGACTTAGAGAAAACAGTACTTTACCACTCTCCTGCCTTTTCCATGGTTATTCTATTGGAAAAGAACGAGTTTTGGACAACTACCTTTCATTCTTGCCAAACTCTTTGCAGACCCCCGTGCAAGCTTTAGAACAAGATTTTGGATGTTTTCTTTCCTGGCAGAGTTTCTCCTTGCAAGATATGGTGGAAAAGCTTTTTGCTGAGTGTAGAGCGGCAAGACACGCAGAAGACGCAGATACGCAGCTCTCCGAAGCTAAGTGCCGGTCCCGGGCTTCTTTCGGCACAAACCGCTCTCAGGAGCTCCCTGCGCTCGCCACAATGCTCTGTGTGCGAAGAAGCCGCTTCTTCGCCTCCGGGAGAATCGGCGAGCGGCAGCTTCCCAAAGGCGAAGATGCAAGCTGCAGCACACAGGCACAGTGTGGGCAGCCTTCAGACTTAGAGAAAACAGTACTTTACCACTCTCCTGCCTTTTCCATGGTTATTCTATTGGAAAAGAACGAGTTTTGGACAACTACCTTTCATTCTTGCCAAACTCTTTGCAGACCCCCGTGCAAGCTTTAGAACAAGATTTTGGATGTTTTCTTTCCTGGCAGAGTTTCTCCTTGCAAGATATGGTGGAAAAGCTTTTTGCTGAGTGTAGAGCGGCAAGACACGCAGAAGACGCAGATACGCAGCTCTCCGAAGCTAAGTGCCGGTCCCGGGCTTCTTTCGGCACAAACCGCTCTCAGGAGCTCCCTGCGCTCGCCACAATGCTCTGTGTGCGAAGAAGCCGCTTCTTCGCCTCCGGGAGAATCGGCGAGCGGCAGCTTCCCAAAGGCGAAGATGCAAGCTGCAGCACACAGGCACAGTGTGGGCAGCCTTCAGACTTAGAGAAAACAGTACTTTACCACTCTCCTGCCTTTTCCATGGTTATTCTATTGGAAAAGAACGAGTTTTGGACAACTACCTTTCATTCTTGCCAAACTCTTTGCAGACCCCCGTGCAAGCTTTAGAACAAGATTTTGGATGTTTTCTTTCCTGGCAGAGTTTCTCCTTGCAAGATATGGTGGAAAAGCTTTTTGCTGAGTGTAGAGCGGCAAGACACGCAGAAGACGCAGATACGCAGCTCTCCGAAGCTAAGTGCCGGTCCCGGGCTTCTTTCGGCACAAACCGCTCTCAGGAGCTCCCTGCGCTCGCCACAATGCTCTGTGTGTGAAGAAGCCGCTTCTTCGCCTGCGGGAGAATCGCTGAGCGGCAGCTTCCCAAAGGCGAAGATGCAAGCTGCAGCACGCAGGCACAGTGTGGGCAGCCTTCAGACTTAGAGAAAACAGTACTTTACCACTCTCCTGCCTTTTCCATGGTTATTCTATTGGAAAAGAACGAGTTTTGGACAACTACCTTTCATTCTTGCCAAACTCTTTGCAGACCCCCGTGCAAGCTTTAGAACAAGATTTTGGATGTTTTCTTTCCTGGCAGAGTTTCTCCTTGCAAGATATGGTGGAAAAGCTTTTTGCTGAGTGTAGAGCGGCAAGACACGCAGAAGACGCAGATACGCAGCTCTCCGAAGCTAAGTGCCGGTCCCGGGCTTCTTTCGGCACAAACCGCTCTCAGGAGCTCCCTGCGCTCGCCACAATGCTCTGTGTGCGAAGAAGCCGCTTCTTCGCCTGCGGGAGAATCGGCGAGCGGCAGCTTCCCAAAGGCGAAGATGCAAGCTGCAGCACACAGGCACAGTGTGGGCAGCCTTCAGACTTAGAGAAAACAGTACTTTACCACTCTCCTGCCTTTTCCATGGTTATTCTATTGGAAAAGAACGAGTTTTGGACAACTACCTTTCATTCTTGCCAAACTCTTTGCAGACCCCCGTGCAAGCTTTAGAACAAGATTTTGGATGTTTTCTTTCCTGGCAGAGTTTCTCCTTGCAAGATATGGTGGAAAAGCTTTTTGCTGAGTGTAGAGCGGCAAGACACGCAGAAGACGCAGATACGCAGCTCTCCGAAGCTAAGTGCCGGTCCCGGGCTTCTTTCGGCACAAACCGCTCTCAGGAGCTCCCTGCGCTCGCCACAATGCTCTGTATGTGAAGAAGCCGCTTCTTCGCCTCCGGGAGAATCGGCGAGCGGCAGCTTCCCAAAGGCGAAGATGCAAGCTGCAGCACGCAGGCACAGTGTGAGCAGCCTTCAGACTTAGAGAAAACAGTACTTTACCACTCTCCTGCCTTTTCCATGGTTATTCTATTGGAAAAGAACGAGTTTTGGACAACTACCTTTCATTCTTGCCAAACTCTTTGCAGACCCCCGTGCAAGCTTTAGAACAAGATTTTGGATGTTTTCTTTCCTGGCAGAGTTTCTCCTTGCAAGATATGGTGGAAAAGCTTTTTGCTGAGTGTAGAGCGGCAAGACACGCAGAAGACGCAGATACGCAGCTCTCCGAAGCTAAGTGCCGGTCCCGGGCTTCTTTCGGCACAAACCGCTCTCAGCAGCTCCCTGCGCTCGCCACAATGCTCTGTGTGCGAAGAAGCTGCTTCTTTGCCTCCGGGAGAATCGGCGAGCGGCAGCTTCCCAAAGGCGAAGATGCAAGCTGCAGCACACAGGCACAGTGTGGGCAGCCTTCAGACTTAGAGAAAACAGTACTTTACCACTCTCCTGCCTTATCCATGGTTATTCTATTGGAAAAGAACGAGTTTTGGACAACTACCTTTCATTCTTGCCAAACTCTTTGCAGACCCCCGTGCAAGCTTTAGAACAAGATTTTGGATGTTTTCTTTCCTGGCAGAGTTTCTCCTTGCAAGATATGGTGGAAAAGCTTTTGGCTGAGTGTAGAGCGGCAAGACACGCAGAAGACGCAGATACGCAGCTCTCCGAAGCTAAGTGCCGGTCCCGGGCTTCTTTCGGCACAAACCGCTCTCAGGAGCTCCCTGCGCTCGCCACAATGCTCTGTGTGCGAAGAAGCCGCTTCTTCGCCTCCGGGAGAATCGGCGAGCGGCAGCTTCCCAAAGGCGAAGATGCAAGCTGCAGCACACAGGCACAGTGTGGGCAGCCTTCAGACTTAGAGAAAACAGTACTTTACCACTCTCCTGCCTTATCCATGGTTATTCTATTGGAAAAGAACGAGTTTTGGACAACTACCTTTCATTCTTGCCAAACTCTTTGCAGACCCCCGTGCAAGCTTTAGAACAAGATTTTGGATGTTTTCTTTCCTGGCAGAGTTTCTCCTTGCAAGATATGGTGGAAAAGCTTTTGGCTGAGTGTAGAGCGGCAAGACACGCAGAAGACGCAGATACGCAGCTCTCCGAAGCTAAGTGCCGGTCCCGGGCTTCTTTCGGCACAAACCGCTCTCAGGAGCTCCCTGCGCTCGCCACAATGCTCTGTGTGCGAAGAAGCCGCTTCTTCGCCTGCGGGAGAATCGGCGAGCGGCAGCTTCCCAAAGGCGAAGATGCAAGCTGCAGCACACAGGCACAGTGTGGGCAGCCTTCAGACTTAGAGAAAACAGTACTTTACCACTCTCCTGCCTTTTCCATGGTTATTCTATTGGAAAAGAACGAGTTTTGGACAACTACCTTTCATTCTTGCCAAACTCTTTGCAGACCCCCGTGCAAGCTTTAGAACAAGATTTTGGATGTTTTCTTTCCTGGCAGAGTTTCTCCTTGCAAGATATGGTGGAAAAGCTTTTTGCTGAGTGTAGAGCGGCAAGACACGCAGAAGACGCAGATACGCAGCTCTCCGAAGCTAAGTGCCGGTCCCGGGCTTCTTTCGGCACAAACCGCTCTCAGGAGCTCCCTGCGCTCGCCACAATGCTCTGTGTGTGAAGAAGCCGCTTCTTCGCCTGCGGGAGAATCGCTGAGCGGCAGCTTCCCAAAGGCGAAGATGCAAGCTGCAGCACGCAGGCACAGTGTGGGCAGCCTTCAGACTTAGAGAAAACAGTACTTTACCACTCTCCTGCCTTTTCCATGGTTATTCTATTGGAAAAGAACGAGTTTTGGACAACTACCTTTCATTCTTGCCAAACTCTTTGCAGACCCCCGTGCAAGCTTTAGAACAAGATTTTGGATGTTTTCTTTCCTGGCAGAGTTTCTCCTTGCAAGATATGGTGGAAAAGCTTTTTGCTGAGTGTAGAGCGGCAAGACACGCAGAAGACGCAGATACGCAGCTCTCCGAAGCTAAGTGCCGGTCCCGGGCTTCTTTCGGCACAAACCGCTCTCAGGAGCTCCCTGCGCTCGCCACAATGCTCTGTGTGCGAAGAAGCCGCTTCTTCGCCTGCGGGAGAATCGGCGAGCGGCAGCTTCCCAAAGGCGAAGATGCAAGCTGCAGCACACAGGCACAGTGTGGGCAGCCTTCAGACTTAGAGAAAACAGTACTTTACCACTCTCCTGCCTTTTCCATGGTTATTCTATTGGAAAAGAACGAGTTTTGGACAACTACCTTTCATTCTTGCCAAACTCTTTGCAGACCCCCGTGCAAGCTTTAGAACAAGATTTTGGATGTTTTCTTTCCTGGCAGAGTTTCTCCTTGCAAGATATGGTGGAAAAGCTTTTTGCTGAGTGTAGAGCGGCAAGACACGCAGAAGACGCAGATACGCAGCTCTCCGAAGCTAAGTGCCGGTCCCGGGCTTCTTTCGGCACAAACCGCTCTCAGGAGCTCCCTGCGCTCGCCACAATGCTCTGTATGTGAAGAAGCCGCTTCTTCGCCTCCGGGAGAATCGGCGAGCGGCAGCTTCCCAAAGGCGAAGATGCAAGCTGCAGCACGCAGGCACAGTGTGAGCAGCCTTCAGACTTAGAGAAAACAGTACTTTACCACTCTCCTGCCTTTTCCATGGTTATTCTATTGGAAAAGAACGAGTTTTGGACAACTACCTTTCATTCTTGCCAAACTCTTTGCAGACCCCCGTGCAAGCTTTAGAACAAGATTTTGGATGTTTTCTTTCCTGGCAGAGTTTCTCCTTGCAAGATATGGTGGAAAAGCTTTTTGCTGAGTGTAGAGCGGCAAGACACGCAGAAGACGCAGATACGCAGCTCTCCGAAGCTAAGTGCCGGTCCCGGGCTTCTTTCGGCACAAACCGCTCTCAGCAGCTCCCTGCGCTCGCCACAATGCTCTGTGTGCGAAGAAGCTGCTTCTTTGCCTCCGGGAGAATCGGCGAGCGGCAGCTTCCCAAAGGCGAAGATGCAAGCTGCAGCACACAGGCACAGTGTGGGCAGCCTTCAGACTTAGAGAAAACAGTACTTTACCACTCTCCTGCCTTATCCATGGTTATTCTATTGGAAAAGAACGAGTTTTGGACAACTACCTTTCATTCTTGCCAAACTCTTTGCAGACCCCCGTGCAAGCTTTAGAACAAGATTTTGGATGTTTTCTTTCCTGGCAGAGTTTCTCCTTGCAAGATATGGTGGAAAAGCTTTTGGCTGAGTGTAGAGCGGCAAGACACGCAGAAGACGCAGATACGCAGCTCTCCGAAGCTAAGTGCCGGTCCCGGGCTTCTTTCGGCACAAACCGCTCTCAGGAGCTCCCTGCGCTCGCCACAATGCTCTGTGTGCGAAGAAGCCGCTTCTTCGCCTCCGGGAGAATCGGCGAGCGGCAGCTTCCCAAAGGCGAAGATGCAAGCTGCAGCACACAGGCACAGTGTGGGCAGCCTTCAGACTTAGAGAAAACAGTACTTTACCACTCTCCTGCCTTATCCATGGTTATTCTATTGGAAAAGAACGAGTTTTGGACAACTACCTTTCATTCTTGCCAAACTCTTTGCAGACCCCCGTGCAAGCTTTAGAACAAGATTTTGGATGTTTTCTTTCCTGGCAGAGTTTCTCCTTGCAAGATATGGTGGAAAAGCTTTTGGCTGAGTGTAGAGCGGCAAGACACGCAGAAGACGCAGATACGCAGCTCTCCGAAGCTAAGTGCCGGTCCCGGGCTTCTTTCGGCACAAACCGCTCTCAGGAGCTCCCTGCGCTCGCCACAATGCTCTGTGTGCGAAGAAGCCGCTTCTTCGCCTGCGGGAGAATCGGCGAGCGGCAGCTTCCCAAAGGCGAAGATGCAAGCTGCAGCACACAGGCACAGTGTGGGCAGCCTTCAGACTTAGAGAAAACAGTACTTTACCACTCTCCTGCCTTTTCCATGGTTATTCTATTGGAAAAGAACGAGTTTTGGACAACTACCTTTCATTCTTGCCAAACTCTTTGCAGACCCCCGTGCAAGCTTTAGAACAAGATTTTGGATGTTTTCTTTCCTGGCAGAGTTTCTCCTTGCAAGATATGGTGGAAAAGCTTTTTGCTGAGTGTAGAGCGGCAAGACACGCAGAAGACGCAGATACGCAGCTCTCCGAAGCTAAGTGCCGGTCCCGGGCTTCTTTCGGCACAAACCGCTCTCAGGAGCTCCCTGCGCTCGCCACAATGCTCTGTGTGCGAAGAAGCCGCTTCTTCGCCTCCGGGAGAATCGGCGAGCGGCAGCTTCCCAAAGGCGAAGATGCAAGCTGCAGCACACAGGCACAGTGTGGGCAGCCTTCAGACTTAGAGAAAACAGTACTTTACCACTCTCCTGCCTTTTCCATGGTTATTCTATTGGAAAAGAACGAGTTTTGGACAACTACCTTTCATTCTTGCCAAACTCTTTGCAGACCCCCGTGCAAGCTTTAGAACAAGATTTTGGATGTTTTCTTTCCTGGCAGAGTTTCTCCTTGCAAGATATGGTGGAAAAGCTTTTTGCTGAGTGTAGAGCGGCAAGACACGCAGAAGACGCAGATACGCAGCTCTCCGAAGCTAAGTGCCGGTCCCGGGCTTCTTTCGGCACAAACCGCTCTCAGGAGCTCCCTGAGCTCGCCACAATGCTCTGTGTGCGAAGAAGCCGCTTCTTCGCCTGCGGGAGAATCGGCGAGCGGCAGCTTCCCAAAGGCGAAGATGCAAGCTGCAGCACACAGGCACAGTGTGGGCAGCCTTCAGACTTAGAGAAAACAGTACTTTACCACTCTCCTGCCTTTTCCATGGTTATTCTATTGGAAAAGAACGAGTTTTGGACAACTACCTTTCATTCTTGCCAAACTCTTTGCAGACCCCCGTGCAAGCTTTAGAACAAGATTTTGGATGTTTTCTTTCCTGGCAGAGTTTCTCCTTGCAAGATATGGTGGAAAAGCTTTTGGCTGAGTGTAGAGCGGCAAGACACGCAGAAGACGCAGATACGCAGCTCTCCGAAGCTAAGTGCCGGTCCCGGGCTTCTTTCGGCACAAACCGCTCTCAGGAGCTCCCTGCGCTCGCCACAATGCTCTGTGTGCGAAGAAGCCGCTTCTTCGCCTCCGGGAGAATCGGCGAGCGGCAGCTTCCCAAAGGCGAAGATGCAAGCTGCAGCACACAGGCACAGTGTGGGCAGCCTTCAGACTTAGAGAAAACAGTACTTTACCACTCTCCTGCCTTTTCCATGGTTATTCTATTGGAAAAGAACGAGTTTTGGACAACTACCTTTCATTCTTGCCAAACTCTTTGCAGACCCCCGTGCAAGCTTTAGAACAAGATTTTGGATGTTTTCTTTCCTGGCAGAGTTTCTCCTTGCAAGATATGGTGGAAAAGCTTTTTGCTGAGTGTAGAGCGGCAAGACACGCAGAAGACGCAGATACGCAGCTCTCCGAAGCTAAGTGCCGGTCCCGGGCTTCTTTCGGCACAAACCGCTCTCAGGAGCTCCCTGCGCTCGCCACAATGCTCTGTGTGCGAAGAAGCCGCTTCTTCGCCTCCGGGAGAATCGGCGAGCGGCAGCTTCCCAAAGGCGAAGATGCAAGCTGCAGCACACAGGCACAGTGTGGGCAGCATTCAGACTTAGAGAAAACAGTACTTTACCACTCTCCTGCCTTATCCATGGTTATTCTATTGGAAAAGAACGAGTTTTGGACAACTACCTTTCATTCTTGCCAAACTCTTTGCAGACCCCCGTGCAAGCTTTAGAACAAGATTTTGGATGTTTTCTTTCCTGGCAGAGTTTCTCCTTGCAAGATATGGTGGAAAAGCTTTTGGCTGAGTGTAGAGCGGCAAGACACGCAGAAGACGCAGATACGCAGCTCTCCGAAGCTAAGTGCCGGTCCCGGGCTTCTTTCGGCACAAACCGCTCTCAGGAGCTCCCTGCGCTCGCCACAATGCTCTGTGTGCGAAGAAGCCGCTTCTTCGCCTCCGGGAGAATCGGCGAGCGGCAGCTTCCCAAAGGCGAAGATGCAAGCTGCAGCACACAGGCACAGTGTGGGCAGCCTTCAGACTTAGAGAAAACAGTACTTTACCACTCTCCTGCCTTTTCCATGGTTATTCTATTGGAAAAGAACGAGTTTTGGACAACTACCTTTCATTCTTGCCAAACTCTTTGCAGACCCCCGTGCAAGCTTTAGAACAAGATTTTGGATGTTTTCTTTCCTGGCAGAGTTTCTCCTTGCAAGATATGGTGGAAAAGCTTTTGGCTGAGTGTAGAGCGGCAAGACACGCAGAAGACGCAGATACGCAGCTCTCCGAAGCTAAGTGCCGGTCCCGGGCTTCTTTCGGCACAAACCGCTCTCAGGAGCTCCCTGCGCTCGCCACAATGCTCTGTGTGCGAAGAAGCCGCTTCTTCGCCTCCGGGAGAATCGGCGAGCGGCAGCTTCCCAAAGGCGAAGATGCAAGCTGCAGCACACAGGCACAGTGTGGGCAGCCTTCAGACTTAGAGAAAACAGTACTTTACCACTCTCCTGCCTTATCCATGGTTATTCTATTGGAAAAGAACGAGTTTTGGACAACTACCTTTCATTCTTGCCAAACTCTTTGCAGACCCCCGTGCAAGCTTTAGAACAAGATTTTGGATGTTTTCTTTCCTGGCAGAGTTTCTCCTTGCAAGATATGGTGGAAAAGCTTTTGGCTGAGTGTAGAGCGGCAAGACACGCAGAAGACGCAGATACGCAGCTCTCCGAAGCTAAGTGCCGGTCCCGGGCTTCTTTCGGCACAAACCGCTCTCAGGAGCTCCCTGCGCTCGCCACAATGCTCTGTGTGCGAAGAAGCCGCTTCTTCGCCTCCGGGAGAATCGGCGAGCGGCAGCTTCCCAAAGGCGAAGATGCAAGCTGCAGCACACAGGCACAGTGTGGGCAGCCTTCAGACTTAGAGAAAACAGTACTTTACCACTCTCCTGCCTTTTCCATGGTTATTCTATTGGAAAAGAACGAGTTTTGGACAACTACCTTTCATTCTTGCCAAACTCTTTGCAGACCCCCGTGCAAGCTTTAGAACAAGATTTTGGATGTTTTCTTTCCTGGCAGAGTTTCTCCTTGCAAGATATGGTGGAAAAGCTTTTTGCTGAGTGTAGAGCGGCAAGACACGCAGAAGACGCAGATACGCAGCTCTCCGAAGCTAAGTGCCGGTCCCGGGCTTCTTTCGGCACAAACCGCTCTCAGGAGCTCCCTGAGCTCGCCACAATGCTCTGTGTGCGAAGAAGCCGCTTCTTCGCCTCCGGGAGAATCGGCGAGCGGCAGCTTCCCAAAGGCGAAGATGCAAGCTGCAGCACACAGGCACAGTGTGGGCAGCCTTCAGACTTAGAGAAAACAGTACTTTACCACTCTCCTGCCTTTTCCATGGTTATTCTATTGGAAAAGAACGAGTTTTGGACAACTACCTTTCATTCTTGCCAAACTCTTTGCAGACCCCCGTGCAAGCTTTAGAACAAGATTTTGGATGTTTTCTTTCCTGGCAGAGTTTCTCCTTGCAAGATATGGTGGAAAAGCTTTTTGCTGAGTGTAGAGCGGCAAGACACGCAGAAGACGCAGATACGCAGCTCTCCGAAGCTAAGTGCCGGTCCCGGGCTTCTTTCGGCACAAACCGCTCTCAGGAGCTCCCTGCGCTCGCCACAATGCTCTGTGTGCGAAGAAGCCGCTTCTTCGCCTGCGGGAGAATCGGCGAGCGGCAGCTTCCCAAAGGCGAAGATGCAAGCTGCGGCACACAGGCACAGTGTGGGCAGCCTTCAGACTTAGAGAAAACAGTACTTTACCACTCTCCTGCCTTTTCCATGGTTATTCTATTGGAAAAGAACGAGTTTTGGACAACTACCTTTCATTCTTGCCAAACTCTTTGCAGACCCCCGTGCAAGCTTTAGAACAAGATTTTGGATGTTTTCTTCCCTGGCAGAGTTTCTCCTTGCAAGATATGGTGGAAAAGCTTTTTGCTGAGTGTAGAGCAGCAAGACACGCAGAAGACGCAGATACGCAGCTCTCCGAAGCTAAGTGCCGGTCCCGGGCTTCTTTCGGCACAAACCGCTCTCAGGAGCTCCCTGCGCTCGCCACAATGCTCTGTGTGCGAAGAAGCCGCTTCTTCGCCTCCGGGAGAATCGGCGAGCGGCAGCTTCCCAAAGGCGAAGATGCAAGCTGCAGCACACAGGCACAGTGTGGGCAGCCTTCAGACTTAGAGAAAACAGTACTTTACCACTCTCCTGCCTTTTCCATGGTTATTCTATTGGAAAAGAACGAGTTTTGGACAACTACCTTTCATTCTTGCCAAACTCTTTGCAGACCTCCGTGCAAGCTTTAGAACAAGATTTTGGATGTTTTCTTTCCTGGCAGAGTTTCTCCTTGCAAGATATGGTGGAAAAGCTTTTTGCTGAGTGTAGAGCGGCAAGACACGCAGAAGACGCAGATACGCAGCTCTCCGAAGCTAAGTGCCGGTCCCGGGCTTCTTTCGGCACAAACCGCTCTCAGGAGCTCCCTGCGCTCGCCACAATGCTCTGTGTGCGAAGAAGCCGCTTCTTCGCCTCCGGGAGAATCGGCGAGCGGCAGCTTCCCAAAGGCGAAGATGCAAGCTGCAGCACGCAGGCACAGTGTGGGCAGCCTTCAGACTTAGAGAAAACAGTACTTTACCACTCTCCTGCCTTTTCCATGGTTATTCTATTGGAAAAGAACGAGTTTTGGACAACTACCTTTCATTCTTGCCAAACTCTTTGCAGACCCCCGTGCAAGCTTTAGAACAAGATTTTGGATGTTTTCTTTCCTGGCAGAGTTTCTCCTTGCAAGATATGGTGGAAAAGCTTTTTGCTGAGTGTAGAGCGGCAAGACACGCAGAAGACGCAGATACGCAGCTCTCCGAAGCTAAGTGCCGGTCCCGGGCTTCTTTCGGCACAAACCGCTCTCAGGAGCTCCCTGAGCTCGCCACAATGCTCTGTGTGCGAAGAAGCCGCTTCTTCGCCTGCGGGAGAATCGGCGAGCGGCAGCTTCCCAAAGGCGAAGATGCAAGCTGCAGCACACAGGCACAGTGTGGGCAGCCTTCAGACTTAGAGAAAACATTACTTTACCACTCTCCTGCCTTTTCCATGGTTATTCTATTGGAAAAGAACGAGTTTTGGACAACTACCTTTCATTCTTGCCAAACTCTTTGCAGACCCCCGTGCAAGCTTTAGAACAAGATTTTGGATGTTTTCTTTCCTGGCAGAGTTTCTCCTTGCAAGATATGGTGGAAAAGCTTTTTGCTGAGTGTAGAGCGGCAAGACACGCAGAAGACGCAGATACGCAGCTCTCCGAAGCTAAGTGCCGGTCCCGGGCTTCTTTCGGCACAAACCGCTCTCAGGAGCTCCCTGCGCTCGCCACAATGCTCTGTGTGCGAAGAAGCCGCTTCTTCGCCTGCGGGAGAATCGGCGAGCGGCAGCTTCCCAAAGGCGAAGATGCAAGCTGCGGCACACAGGCACAGTGTGGGCAGCCTTCAGACTTAGAGAAAACAGTACTTTACCACTCTCCTGCCTTTTCCATGGTTATTCTATTGGAAAAGAACGAGTTTTGGACAACTACCTTTCATTCTTGCCAAACTCTTTGCAGACCCCCGTGCAAGCTTTAGAACAAGATTTTGGATGTTTTCTTCCCTGGCAGAGTTTCTCCTTGCAAGATATGGTGGAAAAGCTTTTTGCTGAGTGTAGAGCAGCAAGACACGCAGAAGACGCAGATACGCAGCTCTCCGAAGCTAAGTGCCGGTCCCGGGCTTCTTTCGGCACAAACCGCTCTCAGGAGCTCCCTGTGCTCGCCACAATGCTCTGTGTGCGAAGAAGCCGCTTCTTCGCCTCCGGGAGAATCGGCGAGCGGCAGCTTCCCAAAGGCGAAGATGCAAGCTGCAGCACACAGGCACAGTGTGGGCAGCCTTCAGACTTAGAGAAAACAGTACTTTACCACTCTCCTGCCTTTTCCATGGTTATTCTATTGGAAAAGAACGAGTTTTGGACAACTACCTTTCATTCTTGCCAAACTCTTTGCACACCCCCGTGCAAGCTTTAGAACAAGATTTTGGATGTTTTCTTTCCTGGCAGAGTTTCTCCTTGCAAGATATGGTGGAAAAGCTTTTGGCTGAGTGTAGAGCGGCAAGACACGCAGAAGACGCAGATACGCAGCTCTCCGAAGCTAAGTGCCGGTCCCGGGCTTCTTTCGGCACAAACCGCTCTCAGGAGCTCCCTGAGCTCGCCACAATGCTCTGTGTGCGAAGAAGCCGCTTCTTCGCCTCCGGGAGAATCGGCGAGCGGCAGCTTCCCAAAGGCGAAGATGCAAGCTGCAGCACACAGGCACAGTGTGGGCAGCCTTCAGACTTAGAGAAAACAGTACTTTACCACTCTCCTGCCTTTTCCATGGTTATTCTATTGGAAAAGAACGAGTTTTGGACAACTACCTTTCATTCTTGCCAAACTCTTTGCAGACCCCCGTGCAAGCTTTAGAACAAGATTTTGGATGTTTTCTTTCCTGGCAGAGTTTCTCCTTGCAAGATATGGTGGAAAAGCTTTTTGCTGAGTGTAGAGCGGCAAGACACGCAGAAGACGCAGATACGCAGCTCTCCGAAGCTAAGTGCCGGTCCCGGGCTTCTTTCGGCACAAACCGCTCTCAGGAGCTCCCTGCGCTCGCCACAATGCTCTGTGTGCGAAGAAGCCGCTTCTTCGCCTGCGGGAGAATCGGCGAGCGGCAGCTTCCCAAAGGCGAAGATGCAAGCTGCGGCACACAGGCACAGTGTGGGCAGCCTTCAGACTTAGAGAAAACAGTACTTTACCACTCTCCTGCCTTTTCCATGGTTATTCTATTGGAAAAGAACGAGTTTTGGACAACTACCTTTCATTCTTGCCAAACTCTTTGCAGACCCCCGTGCAAGCTTTAGAACAAGATTTTGGATGTTTTCTTTCCTGGCAGAGTTTCTCCTTGCAAGATATGGTGGAAAAGCTTTTTGCTGAGTGTAGAGCGGCAAGACACGCAGAAGACGCAGATACGCAGCTCTCCGAAGCTAAGTGCCGGTCCCGGGCTTCTTTCGGCACAAACCGCTCTCAGGAGCTCCCTGCGCTCGCCACAATGCTCTGTGTGCGAAGAAGCCGCTTCTTCGCCTGCGGGAGAATCGGCGAGCGGCAGCTTCCCAAAGGCGAAGATGCAAGCTGCGGCACACAGGCACAGTGTGGGCAGCCTTCAGACTTAGAGAAAACAGTACTTTACCACTCTCCTGCCTTTTCCATGGTTATTCTATTGGCAAAGAACGAGTTTTGGACAACTACCTTTCATTCTTGCCAAACTCTTTGCAGACCCCCGTGCAAGCTTTAGAACAAGATTTTGGATGTTTTCTTCCCTGGCAGAGTTTCTCCTTGCAAGATATGGTGGAAAAGCTTTTGGCTGAGTGTAGAGCGGCAAGACACGCAGAAGACGCAGATACGCAGCTCTCCGAAGCTAAGTGCCGGTCCCGGGCTTCTTTCGGCACAAACCGCTCTCAGGAGCTCCCTGCGCTCGCCACAATGCTCTGTGTGCGAAGAAGCCGCTTCTTCGCCTCCGGGAGAATCGGCGAGCGGCAGCTTCCCAAAGGCGAAGATGCAAGCTGCAGCACACAGGCACAGTGTGGGCAGCCTTCAGACTTAGAGAAAACAGTACTTTACCACTCTCCTGCCTTTTCCATGGTTATTCTATTGGAAAAGAACGAGTTTTGGACAACTACCTTTCATTCTTGCCAAACTCTTTGCAGACCTCCGTGCAAGCTTTAGAACAAGATTTTGGATGTTTTCTTTCCTGGCAGAGTTTCTCCTTGCAAGATATGGTGGAAAAGCTTTTTGCTGAGTGTAGAGCGGCAAGACACGCAGAAGACGCAGATACGCAGCTCTCCGAAGCTAAGTGCCGGTCCCGGGCTTCTTTCGGCACAAACCGCTCTCAGGAGCTCCCTGCGCTCGCCACAATGCTCTGTGTGCGAAGAAGCCGCTTCTTCGCCTCCGGGAGAATCGGCGAGCGGCAGCTTCCCAAAGGCGAAGATGCAAGCTGCAGCACGCAGGCACAGTGTGGGCAGCCTTCAGACTTAGAGAAAACAGTACTTTACCACTCTCCTGCCTTTTCCATGGTTATTCTATTGGAAAAGAACGAGTTTTGGACAACTACCTTTCATTCTTGCCAAACTCTTTGCAGACCCCCGTGCAAGCTTTAGAACAAGATTTTGGATGTTTTCTTTCCTGGCAGAGTTTCTCCTTGCAAGATATGGTGGAAAAGCTTTTTGCTGAGTGTAGAGCGGCAAGACACGCAGAAGACGCAGATACGCAGCTCTCCGAAGCTAAGTGCCGGTCCCGGGCTTCTTTCGGCACAAACCGCTCTCAGGAGCTCCCTGAGCTCGCCACAATGCTCTGTGTGCGAAGAAGCCGCTTCTTCGCCTCCGGGAGAATCGGCGAGCGGCAGCTTCCCAAAGGCGAAGATGCAAGCTGCAGCACACAGGCACAGTGTGGGCAGCCTTCAGACTTAGAGAAAACAGTACTTTACCACTCTCCTGCCTTTTCCATGGTTATTCTATTGGAAAAGAACGAGTTTTGGACAACTACCTTTCATTCTTGCCAAACTCTTTGCAGACCCCCGTGCAAGCTTTAGAACAAGATTTTGGATGTTTTCTTTCCTGGCAGAGTTTCTCCTTGCAAGATATGGTGGAAAAGCTTTTTGCTGAGTGTAGAGCGGCAAGACACGCAGAAGACGCAGATACGCAGCTCTCCGAAGCTAAGTGCCGGTCCCGGGCTTCTTTCGGCACAAACCGCTCTCAGGAGCTCCCTGCGCTCGCCACAATGCTCTGTGTGCGAAGAAGCCGCTTCTTCGCCTGCGGGAGAATCGGCGAGCGGCAGCTTCCCAAAGGCGAAGATGCAAGCTGCGGCACACAGGCACAGTGTGGGCAGCCTTCAGACTTAGAGAAAACAGTACTTTACCACTCTCCTGCCTTTTCCATGGTTATTCTATTGGAAAAGAACGAGTTTTGGACAACTACCTTTCATTCTTGCCAAACTCTTTGCAGACCCCCGTGCAAGCTTTAGAACAAGATTTTGGATGTTTTCTTCCCTGGCAGAGTTTCTCCTTGCAAGATATGGTGGAAAAGCTTTTTGCTGAGTGTAGAGCAGCAAGACACGCAGAAGACGCAGATACGCAGCTCTCCGAAGCTAAGTGCCGGTCCCGGGCTTCTTTCGGCACAAACCGCTCTCAGGAGCTCCCTGTGCTCGCCACAATGCTCTGTGTGCGAAGAAGCCGCTTCTTCGCCTGCGGGAGAATCGGCGAGCGGCAGCTTCCCAAAGGCGAAGATGCAAGCTGCAGCACACAGGCACAGTGTGGGCAGCCTTCAGACTTAGAGAAAACAGTACTTTACCACTCTCCTGCCTTTTCCATGGTTATTCTATTGGAAAAGAACGAGTTTTGGACAACTACCTTTCATTCTTGCCAAACTCTTTGCACACCCCCGTGCAAGCTTTAGAACAAGATTTTGGATGTTTTCTTTCCTGGCAGAGTTTCTCCTTGCAAGATATGGTGGAAAAGCTTTTGGCTGAGTGTAGAGCGGCAAGACACGCAGAAGACGCAGATACGCAGCTCTCCGAAGCTAAGTGCCGGTCCCGGGCTTCTTTCGGCACAAACCGCTCTCAGGAGCTCCCTGCGCTCGCCACAATGCTCTGTGTGCGAAGAAGCCGCTTCTTCGCCTCCGGGAGAATCGGCGAGCGGCAGCTTCCCAAAGGCGAAGATGCAAGCTGCAGCACACAGGCACAGTGTGGGCAGCCTTCAGACTTAGAGAAAACAGTACTTTACCACTCTCCTGCCTTTTCCATGGTTATTCTATTGGAAAAGAACGAGTTTTGGACAACTACCTTTCATTCTTGCCAAACTCTTTGCAGACCCCCGTGCAAGCTTTAGAACAAGATTTTGGATGTTTTCTTTCCTGGCAGAGTTTCTCCTTGCAAGATATGGTGGAAAAGCTTTTTGCTGAGTGTAGAGCGGCAAGACACGCAGAAGACGCAGATATGCAGCTCTCCGAAGCTAAGTGCCGGTCCCGGGCTTCTTTCGGCACAAACCGCTCTCAGGAGCTCCCTGAGCTCGCCACAATGCTCTGTGTGCGAAGAAGCCGCTTCTTCGCCTCCGGGAGAATCGGCGAGCGGCAGCTTCCCAAAGGCGAAGATGCAAGCTGCAGCACACAGGCACAGTGTGGGCAGCCTTCAGACTTAGAGAAAACAGTACTTTACCACTCTCCTGCCTTTTCCATGGTTATTCTATTGGAAAAGAACGAGTTTTGGACAACTACCTTTCATTCTTGCCAAACTCTTTGCAGACCCCCGTGCAAGCTTTAGAACAAGATTTTGGATGTTTTCTTTCCTGGCAGAGTTTCTCCTTGCAAGATATGGTGGAAAAGCTTTTTGCTGAGTGTAGAGCGGCAAGACACGCAGAAGACGCAGATACGCAGCTCTCCGAAGCTAAGTGCCGGTCCCGGGCTTCTTTCGGCACAAACCGCTCTCAGGAGCTCCCTGCGCTCGCCACAATGCTCTGTGTGCGAAGAAGCCGCTTCTTCGCCTGCGGGAGAATCGGCGAGCGGCAGCTTCCCAAAGGCGAAGATGCAAGCTGCGGCACACAGGCACAGTGTGGGCAGCCTTCAGACTTAGAGAAAACAGTACTTTACCACTCTCCTGCCTTTTCCATGGTTATTCTATTGGAAAAGAACGAGTTTTGGACAACTACCTTTCATTCTTGCCAAACTCTTTGCAGACCCCCGTGCAAGCTTTAGAACAAGATTTTGGATGTTTTCTTTCCTGGCAGAGTTTCTCCTTGCAAGATATGGTGGAAAAGCTTTTTGCTGAGTGTAGAGCGGCAAGACACGCAGAAGACGCAGATACGCAGCTCTCCGAAGCTAAGTGCCGGTCCCGGGCTTCTTTCGGCACAAACCGCTCTCAGGAGCTCCCTGCGCTCGCCACAATGCTCTGTGTGCGAAGAAGCCGCTTCTTCGCCTGCGGGAGAATCGGCGAGCGGCAGCTTCCCAAAGGCGAAGATGCAAGCTGCAGCACACAGGCACAGTGTGGGCAGCCTTCAGACTTAGAGAAAACAGTACTTTACCACTCTCCTGCCTTTTCCATGGTTATTCTATTGGAAAAGAACGAGTTTTGGACAACTACCTTTCATTCTTGCCAAACTCTTTGCAGACCCCCGTGCAAGCTTTAGAACAAGATTTTGGATGTTTTCTTTCCTGGCAGAGTTTCTCCTTGCAAGATATGGTGGAAAAGCTTTTGGCTGAGTGTAGAGCGGCAAGACACGCAGAAGACGCAGATACGCAGCTCTCCGAAGCTAAGTGCCGGTCCCGGGCTTCTTTCGGCACAAACCGCTCTCAGGAGCTCCCTGCGCTCGCCACAATGCTCTGTGTGCGAAGAAGCCGCTTCTTCGCCTCCGGGAGAATCGGCGAGCGGCAGCTTCCCAAAGGCGAAGATGCAAGCTGCAGCACACAGGCACAGTGTGGGCAGCCTTCAGACTTAGAGAAAACAGTACTTTACCACTCTCCTGCCTTATCCATGGTTATTCTATTGGAAAAGAACGAGTTTTGGACAACTACCTTTCATTCTTGCCAAACTCTTTGCAGACCCCCGTGCAAGCTTTAGAACAAGATTTTGGATGTTTTCTTTCC
The DNA here is from genome assembly GCF_037042795.1 of Molothrus aeneus. Lineage (NCBI taxonomy): Eukaryota > Metazoa > Chordata > Aves > Passeriformes > Icteridae > Molothrus > Molothrus aeneus. The sequence goes on along the minus strand of NW_027098881.1, from coordinate 80,332 downwards.
TGGCAGAGTTTCTCCTTGCAAGATATGGTGGAAAAGCTTTTGGCTGAGTGTAGAGCGGCAAGACACGCAGAAGACGCAGATACGCAGCTCTCCGAAGCTAAGTGCCGGTCCCGGGCTTCTTTCGGCACAAACCGCTCTCAGGAGCTCCCTGCGCTCGCCACAATGCTCTGTGTGCGAAGAAGCCGCTTCTTCGCCTCCGGGAGAATCGGCGAGCGGCAGCTTCCCAAAGGCGAAGATGCAAGCTGCAGCACACAGGCACAGTGTGGGCAGCCTTCAGACTTAGAGAAAACAGTACTTTACCACTCTCCTGCCTTTTCCATGGTTATTCTATTGGAAAAGAACGAGTTTTGGACAACTACCTTTCATTCTTGCCAAACTCTTTGCAGACCCCCGTGCAAGCTTTAGAACAAGATTTTGGATGTTTTCTTTCCTGGCAGAGTTTCTCCTTGCAAGATATGGTGGAAAAGCTTTTTGCTGAGTGTAGAGCGGCAAGACACGCAGAAGACGCAGATACGCAGCTCTCCGAAGCTAAGTGCCGGTCCCGGGCTTCTTTCGGCACAAACCGCTCTCAGGAGCTCCCTGCGCTCGCCACAATGCTCTGTGTGCGAAGAAGCCGCTTCTTCGCCTGCGGGAGAATCGGCGAGCGGCAGCTTCCCAAAGGCGAAGATGCAAGCTGCAGCACACAGGCACAGTGTGGGCAGCCTTCAGACTTAGAGAAAACAGTACTTTACCACTCTCCTGCCTTTTCCATGGTTATTCTATTGGAAAAGAACGAGTTTTGGACAACTACCTTTCATTCTTGCCAAACTCTTTGCAGACCCCCGTGCAAGCTTTAGAACAAGATTTTGGATGTTTTCTTTCCTGGCAGAGTTTCTCCTTGCAAGATATGGTGGAAAAGCTTTTTGCTGAGTGTAGAGCGGCAAGACACGCAGAAGACGCAGATACGCAGCTCTCCGAAGCTAAGTGCCGGTCCCGGGCTTCTTTCGGCACAAACCGCTCTCAGGAGCTCCCTGCGCTCGCCACAATGCTCTGTGTGCGAAGAAGCCGCTTCTTCGCCTGCGGGGGACTCGGCTAAGAGCAGCTTCCGAAACGCGACAAACAAATATTAACAACACGGCGTTGTGTCCTTGGCGTCTTTCGGCACAAGCGCCCCACCGGAACGTACCGCCAGCGGCACAATGCATTGTGTGTGAAGAACTCCCTTCGCCTCCAGGGAACTGAAAGAAGAAGCCTAAGCTTAAAACGCCTTTGCCTCAATTGTGTACTGGTTTGGGCGCTCCTCTCTATTAATTGCGCCACTCCTGACAGCAGGTGTCGCTGTTGGTCAAGGTTTGAGTTTGCTTATTAAGTTGCGATGCTGGGTGGTCAAACAACTCAAGGTAAGATCAGCGATTTTAAATCAGGTTCTCACTGGTGTAGATACCATTAGTCATTGCACACTGCAAAATAATGCTGCTCTAGCTTTCTTGTTAGCACATGGGCAAGAGTGTGAGGATTTGGAAGGAATGTGTTTTTTGAACCTCTCTAACCATTCTGCAGTCATTCACTGGAAACTCAAACAAGGACAAGATAACATGAAGAAATTGATTGGGAATGAGAGGGTTACGCCTGAATGGTTTGAGAGATGGGAAACAACTCGATGGTTGAAAGATCTTGTAAAGGGAACTTTGTTGTTACTAGTAGTCATTATTATATTGCTTCTTGTTATTCCATGCATCATGAAACTGGTGAGCCTCTTGGAAGAAAATAGGGTGGGAAAGGGTTTAGCTGGTGCGAGACGAAGAAGGGGGAAATTGTAGCAATGTATCTGAACCTCTTAGACTAAAGGGTGCACCAGCCATCCAGCTGGAATATGTTCTTATCAGAATTTTCTCAGAGCCCTCTGGAATTCATCAAGGTTACTAAGACATAAGCCGTGCTAAAATAAGAAAGAGAAGCTGAGAAACCAAATTCCAAGACTACAAGAACTCGATAACGGGGGGCAGCAAAGCGCCTGGACTGTAACCAAACGTATCTTCTGAGAGGTGCACACAGAATGCGTGGACATAACAAAGGCACCAAGATAAAAATGCGGGCCTAGCGTGTGCAGAGATTTAGAATGTGTAAGTGCATCATGTCAACAATCAACGGCTTCTGCTTAATCCTCTTGCTCCGTTGTCCTGGAGTCCTGAATTTCCCACAAGGAAAGCCCTACTAAAAGGGCTCTGATTTTAATGATAGTTGCTGTCTAGACGATGAATAATGGGAAGAGTTCTTTCAAATCCTTCCCTCGCTGACATCTGTAAGTTTCATCTTTTCCTGATTGTACTGGTGGCTATACATTAGTTATGACTAGAAAGGAATGAGTTTTAGGGATATGTTGCAAGGAAATTGGTAGCTCTGCTTCCATTTCCATTGTCTAAGAAGAATTCTGATTAGTTTTGGACTTTTCATAGACCTCTGACTAGATTGCATTTGTCTTTGATTGAGCCCGTAAATTTTAGGCTACTAGGCTTGACCAATGGATAGAAAAGGGAAAGTCACACAGCTTAGGTGGTTCCCTTGTCAACAACTTCTCAATAGTAGGGCGATTTCTGTCCTCAAGTTTGTTACTTCAGCTAGCAGATTATGCTCACTCCAAAAGAAGGTGAGAAGTTTGCTACCCTAAATGGTCCGATAATTCTTCCTGCTTCTTTGTGACTCTTTTGTATGACTGGATTCTGTATTATTGGAGTTTGTTATAAAAAGTTGGATTAAATTGCGTGCGTCCGCTCTTGGGGGAAACAGTATTTAGCCAATAACATCTAGGCTTTTATCGACCTGAGATTGTCTGAACGGACGGGACGCTTTAAACACAGTAATTCCTGCTAGTTCCAATTCCATTTTTAGACTCGACAAACCGAATGGTAAACCTGCACCAGTAGGGAGGGACATTGGACTTTCTCCTTTTTAGAGAGAAACTAATGAAAAAGTTTCAGCAGAATCATAGCAGGCTGTAAAATAAGAAAAGCATCATGAAAAGAGGCCAATCCTATCCTCTTAGTATTGCTAGTTGTGATTGGACATGAATGAAACATGTCAACTCTGTGTTCCTGGGTATCACATCAGTAACAGCTACTTCAGCTGCTGTAGTTGTCTCCTAAAGCTAAGAACAGAATCCAAAGAATTGTGATTCCATGGTCACAATTCACCCTGTGATGGTGACAGGTGAAAAAGGAGTGGAAGGTGCGCGGGTAAATTAACTTGAATGGCTTATCTAAATCAGCAGCCACTGATTTCCTGAAAACTTCAACAGGTCAGTTGACCTGTTGGGATTCTTTTAATCCATGGTCATGTTTTTCTTGGGATTCTTGTAACCTTTCCCCATTCGTTCAGCCTTTGCCCTCAAGCCTTTGCTGACATTTCAAGTATCTCGACAAGCTGGAAATGTGTTGTCTTTCTTTATCATGTCATAATTCCCTTCAAAGGGTTGTTTGCCTCAAGTCTTATTTTTGCTGGTTTTCTGCTAGTTCATTGTCAGAGGGCAGCAGGTGCTTTGTAAGAGCAAGTACACAATCCTATAGCTTGCTTTTCTTTTGATTTGGCCTGTCTAGAAAACTGAAGGACTGAACATTTCCGACAGGATTTTCTCTCCCCATTATGTTTCACCGGAAGGGCAGATGCAAATCATCTACTTAAACTCTTGGCACGGAAAAAAGTAGTGGTTTGCTGCTGCATATAGGTAGAAGCTTACAAAAGGAAGGCCTTGGGCTGAGGCCCGATACTTTGGCTAAGCAGAAAAGGACTATGGGAAGGTGAGGCCGCTGAATCAGAGGTAGATCAACAAGTTCTAGAATCGTCACGTGTTCACAGTGTGGTGTAGGATGGTTGGTTGAATGAATTTTGTTATGGCTTAAAGCTATGGAACTGATAAAGGCCTGAGTGCTTCAAAAGCCTGGTTTTTGCAAAAAAGCAGCTCTCCTCTGCACCTGCCTGGGGACTCTGCATCACTAGGGACCCTCACTCCCAGTTTGCCAAGGAGATGATCAGTAGGAATGTTGCAGAGCTGCCGTGTCCATATGAACGGAATGGCAAAGAGTGAAGCGGTGGGTATTTTTGGGCTTTAATACAATGCTGCTGCATTGGTGCCAGTTTAGTCGGTTTTCCATCAGTGGCCTTTCTGTCTAGAAGTACACTGCCCAGTCTTTCTAGCATGTGATGCCATTTCCTTCCTGTTGTTTTAATACCTTCCTTCAGTTGAAAGGATGATACAATCTTTACATTTTGAAGATCCCTGTTAGGAAACACTATGCCAGAGGAGTCATTGCTCCCTTTTCTTCTGCCTCCTTTGTAATTTTCAGAGCCTCATTTCAAATTTCTGCTAATGTCGAGAAGAATACTGAGACTACTCAGCAGGGTTGACGCTCTCAGCTGCTTTCCTCTTTCATACTGCTTCATACTGTATGTGACTTAATGGCCTGGTTTTGTCATCCGCATTTTGCTGTGATCTGTGAACACAAAAAGAAGTCTTTGTTTTTTGCAAGAACTACCCCTAGGAGGATTTGTGTTCCTTTTGATTTCTACGGTGTTAGCCCTGTTGCAGAAAAAAAGGAGATTGTACCCTCTTCTTGTGCTCTCATTCCCTCCTCTCTGCTTTGCATGTCCTAGTTAATCTACTGCCATGACTCATTTGGCATCATCTCATAGTGCAAATTCTGCACAGTTTCATGGACTTACAAATGCCAGTTGCCAAGGAGCTTATATAACCATTCAAAGATTAAAGAATTGTAGGGCTGGGCAAGTCCAGCTGCTGAAACTGGAAGTGGTTAAGTCATGCCATATTAAAGAGACAGAGCAAATCAGTTCATCTAGGACTTTCAACTGGACACCTCTGAGAATAACAGCTTGACAGCAATGACACAGCCATCTTCCTAGCTGTATTCCAGAAAGAGAAAAGGGACACCTTCAATGGTTAAGATGTTTGGCATGAGAAAACAGCAAGAAATGTAGCACAAAATACTTGAGCCAGATAAAGTGCGTTTTTCTCGTGAGAATTTTGCAGTTGTTCTTTCTTGTCTGTGCCTTTACTTTTCACAGAAGACAGGGAGGGCGTTTAATTATTATTGTTCTTTTGTTTTCTATTCTTGGCCTCCCTCTTTCCACCTGCCATTAACAATTTTGCCTTGCTTTACTGGCTTCTCTTTCTTTACTTATAGAAGGTTACATGAGGTCCTCCAACCTTGTCATAAACATTCGCATACAGTGGAAAGGAGTAGAAGGTACATCTAAATGCACAAAACAGACCCAGAAAAAGAGAGGTTTTTTACAGTCTTCTGTGAGAACAAGATATCTTTGAACTGAGTAATGCTTTAACTTTTAGTCCACTCTTTACTATTATTACAAGTGTTTGGCCTTTAGTACATAGCCTTTGAAATCATCCAGCCCAATATTTTTGGCTAATTTTGTTTTATTTCTCTCGGGGACTTTGTTTCTTAAGGAATAGTCCAGAGCCAGAGCGTCCACGGTAGAGTTATGCTGCCATAATAAAAGCGTCGTAAATTCTGGTACAGTTTGTGCTGGTAATACGTCTAGGAAAGAAAGGTTTTACATCTTTTTTGACTTTCAAATGTAACCATTATTTGAAAAAGTTAAGAGTTGGGCTTTCCCCCCCTCCAAAATACTTCTCTCTGGAATGTTACTCAGGGATTACACATAAAAGCTCACCCTGTAAAATATGTTGCGGATAATCTGCAGTAAGCGCAGCTTAGCAGCTAGAGATGATTATGTGGGTTAAATGACATTCCTTCTGCGGTGATGGAAACTCTGTCTACGCAGACATACTCAACAAAAGTTACCATGGCTTAGCTCCTCTCCTAAACTTCATGTGCATTTTCAAACTTTCCAAGAAGGTGAATTCAAGCTCCTTCATTGCTCTCTGCTGGAGTCCCAAGAAAATATCAGTGTGCTTTTTGTCATTTACAGCTGTCATTGCTTAGCTCTTGAACATGAGACTCTCTCATGACTGATGAAAGTTGTCTAGTTAAGAGTGGGTCAAAGACACGCTCCTGCTCTAGAAGGAGATGAGAAGGTTTCTGCAGTCTTTGTCATCTCTACTGCTTGTGATTTCTATCCAAAACCAGTGGGAAGTTTTCTGAAGGCAGTCCAGAAGCTGGCAATATGGACAGCTTACAACCAAACACTTGCTGCACTGCTATCACGGTGATACCAGGAAGGACTTAAAAAATTTAGAAGGGCAAAGAAAGCAGTTGGAAGGAAAAGAACATTAACCATTATTCCATTCTTCTAATATGTCCTCCTTTAAGTCATCATTTTCATGCAGTTTAACGGCTTGCGTTGGTATCCCTCAAAAGGAATCTGAGACAGAGTAAGCTTTTTAATGCAGTAGATGTGACACGTGCAGGCCAAGTTGCCTTTGTTGACATCAAATGCCAATTATGCTTGAGCTACCCTTTGCTTAAGGTACTTCGCTTACACGAAGAATTTTACTCATCATTGAGCAAATTTTGCTGTCATGATTGAGTAAATTTTATTCATGATAGAGTGAATTTTACTGTCACTCCGAATTTTACTGTCATGATTGGCATTGAAACTTTTCAAGGAAAGCTCTGGATAGCAATGTTTGTGTAAAAATAGTAGTTTATCTCCTGTATTTGTGTGAAGCAGGTAAGCCTTTTGCTGTCACCAGTGTTGCTTACCCTTTCATGTCATATCCCTCTTCATATCCATATTCTGCTGAAGGCTTATTAATCTGCTTTAAAATTGGCACGTGGAATAAGACTACTTTTCCTTTTTGAAAGCTAATGTCATTTGACCTAGTGACAGTAAATAATTCATTAATTGTAAGTCCCCAGCTAGCATCTTTTATGCATATTCTAACCTTCTAAAGAAGTAACAAAAACACTCTCCAATACTTGACTTTCTTAAGCACACAAAATGCTTCCCTCCTTTGCAGTTGGCATCTGGAAAATGAACCACATCTCTGCAGTATTTTAACGTGCACCATATTTAGCCAAGTAATTCAAAAGAAATAAAAAGCAGCCCCTTCAATTTGGAAATATTTTTGAATTGTTTTTGAATATACAAAACATACCCTTACCGTACGCATTGCATGCAGATTTAATCGTCGTGAAAGCAAACCCTATGTTTCTGTTGGGATAGCATGGTTTTCCAGTTTCCACAATTGTTCTTGGCACAGTTTTCTACTTATGTGACTGTTAGGACACTCGTAGGTACTTCTAAGGTACTGTAGTAAGCGGAGAAGGAGGAGAGGTTGTGCCTTATTTCTGGCTTCCTTTGGTTTTCTTTTTGGTTTTCTTCCTCTTGCTCTTTTTCATGTCACCTTTCTAGATACTGTGATTTAGATTTGCAGTTTACTAAGCTGTGTTTTCTGTCTGGAATTCTTTGAAATTCCCAGAGGAACCCCACCGGTAAATATGCATCTTTTTATGATTTGCTAGCTACATAGAAAATCTTCCTGCTGCTCTAAAATGCTTTTATTTGATATGCATTTTTATCACCATTCTAATGAAAAGAAAAGTTCCTCTATTCACTGCTTTTGTACTGGATTCAGTTCAATGTGCGCTAACGGTGCAAAAAAGTCCTGCTGGAGAAGGGATCTGCATACAAATTGACCAAGACATGTGCTACAAGGGTCTTGAAAAGGTTCAAAGTTTCTCTACCTTTCTGGCAGTCTGTCTTCACAGCAGGACTTGATGAGGGATTTTGCTGGCGTTTCTTTGACAGAAAGCAATAACAAAGCAAGCAAAATGGAGAAGCAAAAGAAGAATGGAGCAGCAAAAGGTACATTATCCCCTCTGTTATTATCATTGTCGAAACAGATTTTTTCACACCATGTTACATCAAATACCTTAGTAGAGCTAAAGACTAGAAAAACGCAGCTCTGTTCTGGTTCATTAAAAGCAAAGCCATCTGTGGACAGAAATGCCCAGCATGATGCTGGGAACTCCTAGCTGGTTTCAGTAAGCTGTCTGGAGAACGGCATTTTCGGTGGGCTTTACTAGCGTGTCTGTAAGGAGAGGGAGTTTATGTGCAGCTTTGAGCCCTGAGAGTGCCATAGGCAAAGAGACCCATCGTGTAGCTCTCTGACCAGCCACAGCACACTGAGGCATGATGGATTACTCCCAGAGTTCACGTGGTAGAAAGGTTTTCTGCCCCCGTGAAGGACGACACATCCATTTGCTTGACTAGAGCCATTCTGTATGTTACAATGGTAACTTGAATTCATCAAGTTTGTGCTATTTGTACAATGGCAGTGAGCTTGGATTCTTAAGCTTCTCGTGTTTGACCTGTTTCCTGTTTCAGTAAATAGCAAAACTTCCAAGGACTGCAGCGACAAGAAGATGAAGCTGCTAGTGTATTTCAAATCTTTGCCTAATAAAATGGTGATTTTTGCACATATTCGCAATGGAAATTTACGGTACCGAAACACCAGCTCTGCTCAGAGCAATTCTGAAATTGACTTGAGCTCTTTTCTGTGTTTCTTAGCAGGTGAACTGAGATACTTCTAGCTTCCAAGGCAAGGCGTTTGACAGCAGCTTGAAAAAGGCCCAGGCTGTTGGATGAAAAGGTGAAAAAACTGAGGGAAATGGGGGGAAATTTCACTTCTGGTTTATGTCATAGATTCAGCCAGATGATCAACAAGCATTAGTTTTATGAGGTACCAGCGTAGTCTTTCACTCTTGCAGATCCCCAAAAGCTTAACCATCCAGCAGCTTCTTCCTTGCAACAAGTGCCACAGCCAAAAGCCAGGCCTGGCCGTCACCTTCTCCTCGCAGCCTACAAACTCTGCCAAACGTACCGGTGATTCTCACTTTCCTTCTCAGCTACATGGACAAGCACATCCTCTCCATGTCTCCGAGTCCTTAGTGAAACCAAACAGCGGTTCACCTTCAAACAGCTCAGTGTGCCAGGACAGAAAGATTTCACTGGCCTGTGAAATCTTGCTTTTTCCTTGCAGCCTTTTATTTTCAGAGCATACACCGAGGCATTGCACTTTGCTTCTCAGCTGAGTGCATTGCCATATTGCTGGAGTCCCACACGTCCATCTCCTTCTCGCACTAACTGCTTCTGTTGAAACATGCTGATGTGATGTGCTTTCCTGCTCAGCTATTCACACAGTCACATTCTATGTCCTGCTTGCAGTCTGAATCTAAAAGGAGACGTTTCTGACTATGTCTCACAGACACAGATGTACCAGGATGAAAAGGTTGCTTGGACCTTGCCACTTACGTTCGAAAACATCCATTCACTCCACAATCAAGAGACACCTTTCTTTGCTTTACATCCTGCAAACTTCACACAGACACACACACACACACACACACACACACACACACACACACACACACACACGAGAGCTACGCACTTTCTTTCTTTCTTTCTTGGCTGCACACACTCACCTATTTCCCACCTTGACCTCTCTACCACTTCTCCTTCGGCCTTGCTGTGCATGGACATTTCCTGTTAAGATACCCATTGTGTTGCCTATCCCTCCCCCACATTGCCTTGCCTTTCCTACCCAATCTTGCATTTCTTGTCATTGCTGACAATTCCTTTCTTTTCCCTTGCCTTCCTGACCCATGCATGTCCTTCCCTTGCCCTTCATACCAAGCCAGTGCCTTGTATTGACTTGCTCACCTATCCTTCTTTTCCTTCCCATTTGTCCAGCTCCAATCTTTCATTTCCTTCTCCTTCTAGGACTCTTATTGCCTTGTCTCCCTCTCTTTTGTGTTGCCTGGCAAAGCCACCACTTGCTTGTCTGGCCTTGTCCTTGAACCCCTTCCTTGCCTTGCATTACCTTGCTCATCAGTCCCCCACCTGGAATTCACCACCTCTCTTTTTGTGGAATCTCTTCCACATGCATTGCCCTGCCTGCTTCTCCTAGGATTCTCCAGGCTTCCACTGGCTTTTTTTTCTCAAGGCCCCAGCGTTTCAGGAGCTTGTGAGAGGAAGCCTGGAGGAGGCCACGTGCAAGCACACCTATCTGTCCTGACAGCTTTCTTCTGACATCTATGCTTACATGTCTTGAATTTTGGACACAAAGTTCATCTTTCACCCTTGGGCTTCAGGGGCAGAATGACAGTTCTTTTGCATACAAAGGAAAGCAGGCAACTCAAGTGTCTTAGGTGCAGATTAAACATGACCCATGCAAGATCAAGGCTGGACAGAGCGGTCGGTCCGGGCCGCTTTTGTGTACCAGCAGTCTTTGAATGGACCTGCCACTTGCCTTGCTTTGGGCAACCAACCAGTTTCCTTGCCATGCCCTGCTAATTCTCCATTGCTTTGCATTCCCTTGCATACCCATGCCTCACATTTGACCTGCCTGCAGTTTTCCTACAGGGCTTGGCCTTGCCTAGCCCTTCCGGTTACCATCACCTCCTATGCCCAGCCTTGCCTCTAACTTCTGGGACTTGTCTCACCTACCACTCCATTTGCTTTCCCCTCACGGCTTCAGTCTTGCCAACCTGTCCCTTGACTTGCCTACAATTGCCTACACTTGCTTTGCATTGCCTTACCTGCATGAAAGGCAAGGCAAAGAGTGGTAGACAAGGCAAAGCAAAGCCAGGAAGTTATTTGAAGGGCTAGGCAAGGCAGACATAGGCAAGCAAGCAAAGCTAGGGTAGGGTAGGCTAGGAAAACTAGGCATGGTACTGGAGGCAAGGCAAAGCCAAGTGACTTGGAGTGCCTTTCCTTGCTTGGGAAGTAAAAGATACGGTGGCAATGTTGGTAGGGCTGATGATAAGGTATCGTGGGAAGGTATAGTACAGCAAGACATTTCTGTCCTGGTCCTTTCTGTGTAGGAGCCATTGTTGGACAGAGTCAGTACCGGACGTGGTATGCAACTTTTGCTCTGTAAGTTCCTGAAGGAGAACAGCAATGCTTTCTCATGGGAAGGAAAGAACTTAGCCCCAGTGTTGGAGGTGCAGATAAGAAGCTGTGTCGTGCAGCTTAAGGGCGGCAGCAACTTTCTATCCTGGCATATTTGGTTTGGAAGCACTGACTCAATTTGTACAATCATGGAGTCGGTATCCATCTTTGGAAGGCAGTCTCCTTCCTGAAAGAATCCATTTGGCCTGTGTTTTCCACTTTCTCAAGGCAGCCTTCTTGAAATTCTGCCAGCACACTTCTTTTGGACAAGGTAAAGAGCTGCGCTGGGTCTTGGTGTGCAGCCTAGCTAGTGCCCCGCACAGGTAATGCCCAATAGCAGTGGTCTGACACCTTTGTAGAGGATCAGGCCCTGGATGCTTTGGATTTTGGAGGAGGGGATGCCATTTCTTTTGAGATGGGCTTCTAGTTCCTCCTCCCTTTGGCAAAGTTTGGGTGGCCACTTTGGGTGGTCTCAGTGAATTGAAAGGCTTTTCCCAATAGGCAGTTCTCTGGGTTAGAGTTGTTGAACTGTCAGTGGGAATGCAGAGGCCAGGCCAGGCCTCTGCAGGACAGGTTTTTGTCCCTTGTAGCTTTAGGGACTGTGTGAGCAGTCCCTGGTGCCATCCCATTTGGATCCTGACTCTGAGAGATTGAAGGCTTACGGTGGTACTTAGAGCTGAGAAGGAAAGTGGCGATAGCAGGGTGCATGTTTATAGTTTGATGGGTGCAATTGAAATTGTAGGCAGCAAAGAGCTTTCTCCACCAACAGTTTTGCGAGCTCAGCCGACATTTTCAAGTTTGTTACCAGGCTCTGTGAGAGAGAAAAAGTTTGTTAGGGCAGAAGATCTGGTGTCGGCCTTTGAGTGTGGGGCAAAGAAGAGTATCCACTTGGAAGGGGAAGATCGGTGAAATCCTTTTGTCCTGACACAGTTGATTGGAGAGCAGGGACGTTTCTGACTTGGCTGGGTCCTGGGGGTGGTTGTGAGCTGGGCTCGGTGCGTGTCCTGGTTTTGTGAGTTGACAATGCTGTGGTGTGGTTATTTAGAAGAGCGCTGACAGTGCCCAGGAAAAAGACAAGCACTTTTCTAGCCCAGCCCCGTTCGTGTGGGAGCAGTGTAGGGACAAGAGCTCCGCTGTGGATCCTGGCTCTCGGGTACTGACAGAATGGGATCCTGCATGTAGCAGAGAAGGAAAAAGAATCATTTCATTGTTGGCTGCACAGTTTAGAAGCTTCAAAATAAAAGGCAATTGCAGCATGGCCTCTTCATTTTAGAAAGTTTTCTGGGCCATCAGCTGCTCAACATGTAACTTGCACCCACTGAACTGCATTCAGCTTCCTGGAGATATGCACTTTCCCTCAAGATCTAGGTACCATCTTGCACTCTAACACTTGAAGATCCCAAACCGCTTCAAAATGTCCAGCGGCTGCTCTCAAAGAAAAAGTCCTACAACAAAAAGGCAGTGCTGGCCATAACGCTCCCTTTGCAGTCTGTCAACCAAACGAAACATACTAGCGATTCTCACGGACTTTCTCAATGATATATATACGTGCATCAGCACATTCTCTCAAAGTGACAGAGACTATCGCTACAGCCAAGCGTTTTCAGCTGCACTTCTGACTGACAGATGTGCCAGGACAGAAGGCATTTGCCAACCTACCCTCTTTCCTGTGCAACCTGACATTGGCAGCGCAAATATTTTCACATTCTTTCATTGTGGACATGTCCAAAGCAGCTAAAGATCACACAGGTGGAAGTGTCAAGACAGAAGATGTTCTCAAAGTAACTCCTTTTTTTTCTAAACAGCTTTTAAACTGCACACAATGCTTTGTATCTTCTTTCCCACATAGACCTGCCCTCACTTTTTCACACTCACATCTTTGTTGCAAACATCCAGCAGCTGTTTGCGTAGAAAAAGGCTCTAGAAATAAAAGCGAGACTTGGGCTGCACCTTCTGCCTGCCCTGTGTAAGCCACATCAAACTCACCAGTGCGCTCTGTCCTTCCCTTTTCCGCTGCAACTACCATTGTGTTCTCTGGATCTCGGAACCTAAAGGTAGGCACATTTGTTTCCACAGAAGGGCCATAGGTAGCAGCACAAATAGCTCTCACTGAACTTTAATCTTTACCACTGCCACCATGAGTTTGGTTGGTAGGCCAGTAGGAGTCATGCTCCTTTTACAGCTGGTATGCGGCAGCCGCCAGCCCAGTGCTCTTCGACTCTTGTAACCAATCCTGCTTTTACTCTCCCGGAGGGGATTAGGCATCTGTTTCTCACACAGATCATTGTGGCAGCAGCCAACGGCTCTAGTGCACTGCTTCTGCCAAAAGACACTGGGGCCAGACATTTACCTTCTCAGCACTACGTAGCCCCGTACTCTGCATCTCTTGTCGTCCAGATCATACCGCAAAGCGTTTCACAGAGAAAAAATGTGCCAGGACAACAAGCTTGGCTGAAGTGTACCCCTGAAACTGGTGGAAGTTTGTATTTGCACCACATTCAAGGGGCAGTCCTCTTTCCTATACAACCTGCAAACTGCTGTCTGTTCGCAGTGCCCTCTGCCCGCTCCTTCTTACCTTGAAGTACCATGCCAAAGAGGGCTCTGTGCTGAGGTCTCAGAAGAAGAGGGAAGCATATGTGTTTGTAAAGTGGACTGTCTGTTAGTCACTTCCCTCTTCAAAGCAGCGTGTTCCATGCCAAGCAGACAACAAAGCAACAAAGGATGAGTGTGACTCTGCATTCAAATCCTGCAATGTTCCCAGAAGTGAATTTCTCTCTTCTATAGGACTGACTTGTATGAAGTGGCGTGGTTGTTTCCTTCCATTAGAAGGGAAACTCATCTAGCCAGGCTTCATCACCCCCTGTATCTTTTGGGGTAGTTCTTGGAAGAAAATAGAGAGCAACTTTTCCACTCCACATGATTCATGTTTCATTCTCTTCCTTCTGTACTTCAGGGAACAAGCTATCAATTCCCTACTCTTTCTATGAAAAGGCATGAAGCTATTAATTAAATTCCCATAGATATAATAAGGAATCAAAGTCTTTTATGCCTGCAAGCAGGCCCTTATGGTATGAAAAGTATGGATTGTCAGGGGTGGAAGAAGATCTGCATGAAAAAGGAGAAAGCCCAGAAGCATGCAGGGATTTTCAGGTATGAAAGGGAAAACGACATTAAATTGTCAAGGGAAAGAAATTGAAAGAGGGAGGAGGGAGAAGGGAGGAGGAGGAGGCAAATGCTGCCTTTGAGGCAGCTGACACAAGGACCGTCGGCCTCATGAGCAAACAAGAAAACCAAATGAAACTTCACAGCAATCTCATCCACAACTTAGTGGACAAATGTGCAAACCCATTTCTTCATTTATTATGTGTCTAATATATATAGAGATGTTCTTCATTCTGACCGAATTTTCAGGGAGCAAGCTAGTGTAAGGCACCTGGAACCAATGGTGTATTGGAAATGGCCAACATGCAGAACACGCTCCATCCTGAACGCTACCACAGCAGAATCACAGGATCATAGAATGGCCGGGGTAGACAAAGACCTTAAAGGCCATCTAGTTCTCTGACATGGGCGGGGACACCTTTTACTTGCTCAGGTTGCTCAGAGCCCCATCCAGCCTGGCCTTGAACACCAGGTTGGGGTGTCCATAACTTCTCCAGGCTGTCTGTGCCAGTGCTTCACCACCCTCACAGGGAAGAATTTCTTCCGAGTATCTAATTTCAACCTGCCCTCTTTCATTTTGAAGCCATTGCCCATTGTCCTGTCTCCAGAGTTCCTAATGAAGAGTCCCTCTCCTGCTTCCCTTCAGATATTGGAAGGTGTTGTGAGGTCTCCATGCAACCTTCTCTTCACCAGGCTAAACAGCCCTCATTCTCTCAGCCTGTGTGTCATGGCTTGACACTGGGACAATGCCAGTGCCCCCATGAGTATACTCTCTCCCTGGTTTCTGCTGTGAGATGTGACCAGGAATAAGCAAAGCAGGCTCCCACTTAGGGGAAAAAAAAAATTATTAACTAAACTACAAGGGAAAGGAAAAAAAAAAAAAAAGAAACACACAAGGAAAATGAAAACTTCACAAATACATCTCCTCCTCCTCCTCCCCAAATTCCCAATACAATACATCCCCCAAATCATCGACTCTCGGTCCAGCACCACCCTTCAGAATACTCAATCCTCAGTTCATCAAGAGGACAAGGAGTCCTTCTTGTGCCAGTGGTGACCTATTCCTTTCATGTCCAGTGCTCTCACCACTGAACACAGACCAGAGCTGCTTCTAGGGTCGACTTTTAAGGATGCTTCATCCCACTGCAAAAAGGCACAGTCTCAATTTTGGGACATCTGTCCCCCCCATATTTTTCACCCCCTGGGGCCGAGGGGTACCCACACCGAACCCTCTTGGTCCTGAGGCATTGCCTCCCCCTAGAATGCAGTCCCTGTATCACAAGGAAACATGGCTCTGTCCATGGCTACACACAAAGAGTCCAGCATAAGCTACTCCATCATCTCTTCCACCTGCGTTCTTCTCTATTTCTCTCGTGGCCCATTTCCTCTTATCTCCTCTATATCTCTCTTCTCATTCAACTCCAGGAGGATTAGCATTTGTAAGGTTTCCATCATCCAAGAAAAGGGTTAAAAATCTGAGGCTCTGTCTGTCCAGAACTCCCATGGCTGCCCTGCCAGGCCCCTTCTTGCACTCCCCTCTTCTCCTTCTCGGCCGGCCAAGAACAGGCACCAGCTCTCTCTCTGTCTCTCCTGCGGTGGGGGGGGGGGGGGGCTGCCCAATGCCTCTCAGCCACCCTTCCATCCTGCAGGGGCCTTCACCTCCCTTCTGGCCAGGGGCCCAGCCTACCTCACCGGGCTGGGTGGCTTCCCCTGCCCCGCCCAGCCCGCAGCCAGGCAGGGGAGATCTGAACCTTTCCCTGACCGGAACCCAAGAGAGCCTCCCAGGGGAGAGCCCTGCTTTTAACCCTGTGTTCTCAGAGGTGCATCCAATGTCCCAATGGCCACCTTAGGTGCCAATATTAAAATCTGAACATCCATTGGCCTAACCACAGCATCCCAGAAAACACATTTCCTGTCAAACCACCACACTGTGGGATATGCTCTTGTCCTGAATACTGAACTGCAGTATTGTCTGATGATTTTTTGAATCCTTTGAAGGCATTTTGAATTCTTTTTCAGCCTTAAATTAGACTAAATAGCTTTGATTTGTGGGTATTGAGCAACAGAAATCACTGCCCTGGCTTGCCTTTTTTACAGCTCCTTTCCGTGGGAGACTCGCTGCAAACGTCACAGCTGGTGAGACAGTGGGCACACCATCATTCTGAAAGAGCTTTGCACAGTAAACATAGAGGAGGATTAAATATTGAAATGCAGATGACAGGAGCTGCCCAATGGACTCTGCTGGTGGAAATCAAATACTAGTCTAGTATTTTGAATGCAAATAATTCCTCCCAATGAGGCCAGACAGGCTTGTTTGCCTTTGAATCTGAGCATGTGGACAGTAGTGGATGGTCTACAGGTTGAAAACAGTGTAGATACTTCTCCTTTTTTTCAATAGTGGCTCAGAAACTGAAAAGGCAGCTACAAAATGGTAAATACATCCCTACAGATTCAAAAATGGTTTTTCTTAATTTGCATCTCCACCATAACAACAAATTGTTAGAACTAAAATACAGATGGGAATTTTATAGCTTCTCAGAAATGAAGCAGGAATTGGCCAATGGGCCTTCTCAGAAATGAAGCAGGAATTGGCCAATGGGCCTTAGCAGTAGCTACAAGTTTTTCAGCATGAGGCATCTCAAAAGTGTTTTAACCGTACAGAACTTTTCTGTACTTTTGGCCTTTTATCTCAAGGATGAATCAAAAAAAAAAAAAAAAAAGGAAAAAAAACCCAAGAAAAATAAAAAAAGAACAAACCCTACCAAATATATATATATATATATAACATGACTAAGATAATAAGCACAATCAGTAACATATATAGAAAAAGAACCCATGGTTTTTAACTTTCAACCTTGTCTTCTCAACACACTCTCGAAAATGGAGTTGTTTCCCTATCTGCCTTGAAACATTTTGGAGCAAAAAACACTCTAAGGTCCTGATAGGTGTTTTGGTCAAAAATCCCTTCTTCTGGTTTTCTGTCCATAAGCAGAGTAATGGAGGGGAAAACTGGTAGCTGGCCAAAGGAGGTAGGAAGAGTGATCATCATCCACAACACTGGGGCTAAAGAAATTTCCACAGAAAATTACCTGCCTTATTACTTCTTCATGTGTTGGGTTGAAAGCTCAGAATCTGTTTCCATGTTTCCCATCCCTCGAATGTTCTATTTCACAGAATTCGAGCCCCTCAAACTTCAGTCCTGCCAGAACAGCCCGCCACGTGCTGTCATAGGGGATCTGCTGATGCCCACTGACTCTTACCAGTCTAGTGCTTGTCACTGTTGCAGATCAAGAACTACTGAATAGTTCTGATTAATGCTCTTAGAGTGGTTGAAAACAAGGAAAGAATGACTAGACATTTGTATGATCAAATCCCCTGATGGAATAAAAACATACCAGGACAACAAGCTTAATAAATGTATTCATTGTCATAAGAAGGGAGATGAAGGGTCCAAAAGATTACTTGCATACTTACTGTTCTAAATCCCTTGTTATCTGGTAAATTGCAAAGGATGCCCGGCTTTCACCAAAATGCAAATCAGATTAAAATGTGAAGCCTTACACTTTACTGGATAGAAAACTTCATCGTCCATTTTTAAATCTTAGAGATTGCGATGTTGTCCTGGTTTAGGGCAAATTTGGAGGAGAATTTCCAAATTAGGGCCCCTCCCCCCAACTGGTTCGGGAAGGATTCCTCAGAGAGAAGTGGAACGAACCTGTTCATTTAATAGGCACAGCACCCCCCAGCACGCAAAAGGAACAATTCTGGATGACAGCACTCTGAAAAAGATGACAAATTCAGAAAGTCTCTCTTGGGGGGGTGGTCACTTTGTTCTCAGTCCCTCCGGCGCTGGGCCAGCTGCTGCAGGCCACAAGGTGCAAACTCTCGGTGTTTCCCAGGTCCCAGTCCGGAGCAGGTTCAAAATGGTCAGGAAGACCTGAAGGAGAAACGGTCCAGGAAGAAATTTGGACAGTTTAGCTAAACTAGCTAATGAGCAAAAGCAAGCAGAAGCGAAGCAAGCAAGAGTGAGAGAGAGCAAAGCCAAAAGCAAAAGCAGAAAAAGCAAAAGCTGCAGTCTCTGTGTCCCGCCAGGTTGATAAGAAAACCAAAACAAAACATTCCCTCTTCAGAGCCAGTCTTAAAGGTACAGAACATAATATCCAACATTCACAGAACACATGAATGGGGATACAAGCATCATAACGTCACCCTAGGACAGATGTATTTCCTATTAATACCTTAATATTAATAAGGTTTAGAGCTGGAATTCAGAGGGAAATGAAAGCTATTTTGAATTCATTCTATTCAATCATCTTGTCTGGACTGTCTCTTCCTGCTTTTCACTTCTGAAACTCTGTATGAAAGGCATAGAGTTCTGGATTAATTCTTTTCAGTTTCCCCTGTTATTCTTAACAGTTTCCCCTGTTATTCTTCTTTAAAGGCAAACCTGGAAAAATCCACACTTTCTTTCCCAACCACTTCTAAAATTCCATTGAGAAGCAAAAAACCCCATCAAACAACTAAATCTCTGCTCCAATTTGTAGGAAAAATCCCCATGCCATTAACTGCTTTCCTAACATTTTCTTTCTCTTGTATTAATATGGCAACCTTTTCTTGCTTTTATAGATTAGAACCAAATTCTTAAAGCTATAAGGAATCACAGGTTTACTGTAGCTGATTCTGAGATACAGTAGTCCAGCAAGGAGTTCAGACCTCAAAAGAAGAGTCTGTACAACAAGATTCAGCACAACGTTGAGACATATTAGCTATTTTTCAAGAAAAGCCGCCAAAATGAAACTGCTTAGACTTCTATACTATCATGGGTCCCTGCTTCCAGAACCTGACCTAAGTTGCTGGAAACTAGCTGCAATATTACTGCAAACAATGCTGTGAATGTAGGACATTGTTATTCTTCTCTTCCATTGAAAACCACAAGTGGAGTTGCGTCATTTTCTTAAAAATTCTCTATTTCCTTCCAAACTGCTAAAATAATGATAAATCAAGTGTTCTGTTCATACAGTTTAAATCTAATAATGTTCAAAATGAAAAAAAAAAAAAATTCATTCAGATATGGTCTGCAATAATACAGCCGAGACAAGATGAACCAGTCTGGCCTACAAAATAAAGTGAAGCAGAATTTGGGAATTTGGAACACCTTACGATGTAATATTTAAAGAAAAAAAAGAAATAAAATGTAACCTACCCAAACTCAATCAGTGATGCACCGACAGAGAAAAAAGAACTAATTACTACTAATATTTCTTTCATTCTCAGACAAGAAGTTAAATGATCCTCTTGAATGCGTGGAAGATTGTTGCGAAAGACAGCAGCCTTCTTCTTTACAACATATTCTTCAGAACTCCAGGAGACAAATCATTAGAGCTATGAGGCTCTTTCTCTCTGTAAAACTTCCAGAGCATAGCCAAGATTATATTCCTTTAGAGATCCTCACCGCCCTGGGAGACTGGTGGATAGTCTACAGCTCCAGTACATCAGCCAGACGCTCTGCCTTATTTAGCATGGCTACTGCAGCAAGGACATCATCTCTACTGGCTTTCTATCCAAAATATATGCAAGGCACAACAAAGAATATACCCAAAACACTGAGCACAGCTTATGGCCTTCAAAACAAAAATCTCACCATGGCAATACTGGATCTTCTGATCCAAACCATCAGGAAACATTTCTTTAGAGGCGAAAAAAGCTCCTGTTGATTGTACAAAAAATAGTGATGTAAACCAGAGTTGCATGACCCAATATTTCTATTGAACTGGAACTATTTTGATCAATATTATGGATCCATTTCTTTTCAGGGCATTTGGTAAAAAATGTAAAGTATAGTTTAAAAGGAATTATTGGATGCGTACTAAGTACTAGGGATTAGTTAAGGTGTTGGTTTTGCATGGCTTGGTTTTTGGTGGGGAGGGAAGAAGCCAGCCACAGAAGTGAATCTTTTGTGAAAAGCTCCTAGAAGCTTCCTCCATGCCTGGCAAAGTGAATCCCTGCTTGGCACTAAGAACAGACATGCTGCTAAGCCAATTAGACAAGCAGTAATATATTTAAGAAGGAAATCAAAACTGCAGCCAGTTAACTTTTAAGTTTGCTAATTTTTTGGTTGGCACCTCTTCTGGTTTGAAAGCAAAAGCAGCAAGAGATGCTGTCGCTGTTGCAGTGTGTGTTTTTGATTGCAATGCAGTTTGAGTAGTCAGTTTTAGAATACTTCCGGTTTTGTGCTGTTGTAGCATATTTTATTATTAATGGATTGTTCCTTTCCCCCCGTGGTGTTAGTTTTTGCCCTAGTTGTCCATCTCCCCAAAGACCTGCCCTTTTGTTCCCTTTTCCTCCTCCCACTGAATGTCAATCCCTCCCCAAGCCTGCCCCTTTCTCTAGAAACTTCCCTATCAATTTTATAGTCTTCAAAACCCCATTGGTTTGTTTAAGTTATTCTCCTCCCCTGTAGTCCCCTATTGGTTTAAACATTGTATTCCCCGCCTTGTGGTCCACCCCCAGTTGCTCCCAGTGTGTTAAAGATTGTATCCTCCTCTGGGACCTCTCCCCATTTCTAAGTTGATGTATGCATTTGAGTCAGTGTCTTTCTGTCCCTGGCCCTCCAGGGAAGAAACTCCTTTGGAAAACATACAGAAGACCTCTCCCTGTTCCTTGTCCCTGCCCTCGGTGCAGTCCTATCCCCAATGCAGTCCACCTGTGCCATAGAGCAGCTGTGCCCTACAGCTGCACCCTGGATTCGACAGCTTTCTGGGGGCAGCCCACTCTGGCTGTTGGTGTCAGGAGCTAGTCGGTCTGAAGAAATCCAGCATGGCAGCAAGACTCCAAGTCAGAAATACAATTTATTAGGAAAAGGGGAAAAACCAAATACATGCAATAATACAAAAGAAAAAGCACGGACAGAATACGACCTGTCACCCTGCTAGTTAGGGTGGTGGCAGCAGTCCGGATGAAATGGTCTTGTTGAAGTGGTGATCCTGTAGAAACCATCTGGTAGCTCTTGTCCTCTGAAGACCAGTGGGTGAGGGTGGCCGTTCTTCTAGGAAGCCAGTGGAAAGACTGCTTGTGGTGTCCCAAAACTCAGATTCTATCCAGCTGGGGATGCTTAGCTCCTGCCCCCTGGGCAGAGCATCTTGCAATGGGCTCAAATTGTTCTGAGTCATGCAGTGGTTCCTTGATTACCCTTTAAACAGAAATGGCTCCTGGAGGGAGTCATCTCTGAGTCATGTGGCAAGACATGGATGGCCCCGTTAAGAGATAAGGAGATAAGGAAAAAACGATGCCCCTCCCGGTTTCAGCAGCTCTTGAGGTTGGGAGCAGAATACATTTTTATATTGTAGCCTAGGACAATACAGGATGAATGCTTTTGCATTTGCAGGAGGTTTGTGTGGATTTGAAAAGCATCCTTATAGCAGAGGCACAAAAGTATTCTCATACCCTTTTAAATCATCTTCAAACCAAGCAATTCTCACAAGAAGGTAACGCATGAATGACTTGCAAGTGAGTTGAAGAAACACGGCAAAGATAAGTAGTGTTCAACTGCAGAGAATCGTTTAGGGACACCATACCTTTATATACCTTTATATTTTAAATCAGGAAGCATGGATGGACCGTTTTTTTCCCCTTAGTTGACTACAGAACCAGCGGTCCCTTGCGGGAGGGTGTTTGGATTCAAGATGACACTGGCAGCTAAGAGCATGGCTACATAGAAGGTGCTACTTTTAGACCAGAACATTCAACTACTTAAAGGCAGATAGGAGAATAGCTGACTAGTGACAGCTCTGAGCAGAAGAGCCTGTGGCTTATCCTGTGGGAACAATAGTAAGACATTTCAATTGAAAAACCCCATTCATTTCCAAGGACCAAACATCAGTAAAAATAAAAGGTCAAGTAAAGACACCCTAGTGCTCTTCTTATCAGAAGCATGTTCCTCCATATGAGAGCATTTAGGAAAGGACAGTCCATTCATAAAGAAAGGTGTGCCAGTTAGAAAACCTGTAGAACAATACAAGACAAACTCACACAATATACATCCTCAAATGCAAAATGAAGAAATAATCATTTCAAGCTTCCGTGGAATTAATTGCATTTTATTTGTTCTTTTCATTTCAGCTGCTATCAAGTTATTTTTTAAGACTGAATTTTATGAATTCAGCAAAGCTCTCTTTTTGAATGTCTGCATACCCCTATAAAACACTGAGGTGACAAAGAGAACGGCAGTGGAAGGAAACCTGGTCCACCTCCCCCTCCTTGAAGCTTTAGGCCAGCGAGTGATTAGAATTTAGTCACTTCATTTGCTTTACCAAGAGAGAATGTTTTCTAGCCTTTATCTTTCCTTTTGGAGCTGATTCACTTTGTAGTCATAAATTCTTGACTCAGTTGGTGAGAAACAATGGCATTACAGCCGTGGATGTTAAAGTGCACTGGTGGGAAATGAAGTTTTCATCTTCAGGTCCTTGCTTCAGTAAATCTTCCAAATTCATCAGAAAGAAAGTTCCCAGACCAGTAATCCCCACTCAGATGACCTAATTCAAATAGTCTGTAGGCATAAGAGGCATCAAGCAGGTGCTGTCATCTGTTAGGGGAATACCCAGCCAGTACATGATTGTCTAGTTAGGCGGCAACAATTTTGGAAATAATTTAGTTTTTTTGTATTGCAAGTGAATGGTCAATACATTTTATTAGTGGATACGGGTAAAAGAATGTCTTCTGCATCCTTTCAGAGGGGAAGCTTCCCTAGATCTAAAGCTGCTCAGCTCCACGATAGGATGCTTTGTCTGAAAAGGGAACTCAAGTCTTTGTCCTTTTGGATTGCTTCCATAGTTTTTCACTCACTCTTCAGGTACCTGTTAATACGTTCTCTTATCCCTTGCAAACTTTTATGGGCATAGTCACTGAATTGGTACGTATTCCATGAAGTCCACAGGCCCTGTTGAGATGCAGCCACAGGTCTCAAGGGTGTTAGCAGATGTTATTCTGAGGCCACTCCTAATGATGTTTGATGGATCATAGTGACTGAGGAAAGTGCCCAAAGACTGGATGAAAGCAAATGTCACCCATCTTGGAAAAAGGCAACTAGGAGGACTTGGAAAAGTACAAGCCAGCCAGCCAGCGTCATTTTTATCCCCAGGAAGTTGATGGAGCAGCTATTGCTGGAAAGCATTGCCAGGCACATGAAGGAGGACAAAATAACATAGTCAGCATGGATTTACCAGGGGAACTTGATGCTGAACAACTTTTTAAACTCCTCTGATGAATCAACTTGCCCGGTAGATGAAGGGAATATTGTCTGCCTGGGCTTCAGGAAGGTTTTTGACATTTCTCTAGGTGGCAGCACACATACATCCCAGAAGGAATAGTGCAAAGAGGAGGGAACCAGTGTCTTTTCAAGGATGCTCAGTGAAAAGACAAGAGGCAGTAGGCACACACTGAAATACAGGAGATTGCCTCTGCACATCAGCAAATGATTTTTTACTGTGAGGGCGACTGAACCACGGCACAGACTGCCCAGAAAGATTGTGGAGCCTGGATCTTTGAAGACATGAAAAGTACACCCAGATATAATCCTGGGCAAGAGGCTCTAGGTAGCCTGGTTTAAGCAGGGGGGTTGGACCTGGTGAGCCCCACTGACGCCTTCCACTCTTGTTCATTCTGTGCTAGTGAATTCTCTTAGAGATGCATTTCAAGCACTGGCATGACAAAGATCTGTGCAGAGAGAGATCCAAATGGACATGGGATCTAAGTTCCTTAAGTAGTGCTCAAGAAGAATGCAAAACTCTGGGATAAGTGTCTCTTCCATAACTGAATCCCTTTCATGGGAAAATTCCCCAGCTATAGAAAGATCTTCTGATAGGCATGCTTAAGACTGACACTGGCTGAGCAAATTTCTCCCTATGTGTGTTTAAGACCAGTTAGGATCTTCACCAATAGTGTTGTCAACATAGTCACAGAATGTATATTGTTAAGAAGGGACAACTTACATCAGAATGGCAAATATTGGTCCACAAAATGTATTAATGTATGGGAACTATCTACTTGGGTTGAAAATAAAAAGAAAGAGTTAGTCTTTATTTATCAATTTCATCCCAATATTGATAAGGTAAGAAAAAGACCTTAGTCCTTAACCTTCTTAACTCAAACAAAGATTTTTAAAAATTCCTTGTAAAAAATGTATCCTAATTATCAGAGTATGAAACAATTTTAGTTGGGAAAAAAGTTCCAAAATTGTGTAGATAGTGGTAAAGAAGCCAAGAAAATAGGTAAGAAACAAAAAGAGAGCAAAAGAGTCAGCTTCAGTCTGCAAGCTCGTTCTAGAAGTAATCTGCTAGAAAAAGGAACCCCCAGTTGAATTTCCAATGTATTCATGCACTTGATTCAGTAACTAGTCAATGTAAAAACCAATCCTTTTGTACGACTTCTCCCAGCAACAAAAACTCCAGCAGCTTGACACCACCATCATGCCTGTCCCAGATGTACTTTAAAAGAAATGATCCTTTCTTGAAACTCTGTTTGCATAAAAGTTGCAAGACATTGGAGGGATTCTCCACATTCTCATTTCTCCGTGTGGCTTGAAAGTATATTTGATAAAATATGCAACAAAGCATATGATTTATAAGGTAGGGTAAAATGGATGATTTGGGAATTGATCTCTTGTTGATATTAAACTTCATATCCACTCTCTGTGAAGTTTCTAAAACAAATGATGGAGCTGAGGCATGAATCTGCCACAACAAGTGTTAAGCAAACATACACACTCCCCTTCACATGCCCCCCTTCCACACACACCTAGGCCCACGCAGAGGTCAGCATAGCAGATGATGAACACCTTGGAAAAGACCGAAATGCTAAATACCTCTCTTTGTGGGCAAAATAGCTGGTGCAACAATTCAAATATCTGGTGTAAAAATTCTGTTTAATATCTACTTCCTATTTAAAACACAGCTTTTCATTTAATTATATGTAGGGAATATTTTCATATTATTTGTTTCTTTACAATTACTTCATTCTCATGTGTTGTATGTCTAGGAATATTTTCTTCTAAAGATAGAAAAAATAGATAATATCTTTTCAGAAGAAAACATTGGTTTATACAATTTTAAACCATCATGATATGGAAGAATTCTTTTGTCCCTCACTAAGGTGGAAGAACTATTTGGATCACAGATCATTTACAATGAAATACTTTACCTTTTTAAGATGCTTTCAGTCAATTTTATATCCTCATTGCTTATTCATTGTAAACAGTAATTTTTCAGTGAAGGGAAAGTGTGTGGTATATCTGCATTATGTTCAAACCCAATTCCTACTAAAGGCCAGGCTGAACCCCAGTAAATAATGTCCTGAATGATATTTTGCCGCCTTCTTTGGCACTTCATGAAATCCTAACATGAGGAAGTGTGGAAATACAGAGATTTTGTCCCATGTAGAAACCCATCCCATGTATTTTATGCTGTAATTCTTCTCTCTTTTAAAATTTGCTATCTTCTGCATAGTTTTCATTAACCTGTTACAGTAGTGAAAATCACAGATCAAGGTAATTTTGTAACACTTTGATTTTACCCCAAGAGCTGAGGGAAAACTTGCTCCTATACTTCAATCTGAGTTTCTTCTAGATTCAAACTTTGTTTCTCTACCATCAAGAGTCTCCTGTGTTGCTGCTCAAAGCCCCATCCAACCTGACCTTGAATACTTTCAGGGATGGGACACCCACTACTTCTCTGGGCAACCTGTTCCAGTGTTCCATCACCCCCACAGTAAAAAATGTCTTCCTTTCATCTAATATGTGTCAGAAGTATTAAATCTAGGCATATAAACTTTGAGGAAAGGTTTGAAATTCTTTTGATTTGAATCACATTTTATATGAATACTGACTTACAGGTGACTAAAATATGTTGATGGGCATTTGAGCTGACACTTTTTGAAAAGGTGCATGGAATTTAAAATTAAAACCAGCACCATTAAAAGCTTTGTGCCGTTTTCTTTTTCCTCTGGTATTCAAAATTGCATATATCAAATATCTGTGCTTCATACAAAGCTCTTAGACACTCTCAGAAAAAAGCTTTTCTTTCAGACTAAGTTGCAGTTTACGTAGAACACTAGTACTAGTGAAGGTTTTTCTGGGCATAGGGGGAACACCTTCTCATTGGATTTGTGTGCAGAATGCATTTTATCCAAACTGGAAAATTGATCCCAGCTGTGTTCTAGTCATCATTCTTACTGCATCAGGCCTGAAGATTCTGTGAAAAGTAGCCTGTGGACCTTGAACATAGCTCATGTGAAACAGATGAGAGGCGATGGAGAAGTTGAGGGAGAGAATAAAGAGCATATGGCCCAGTACAGACTAACAATTGTTTGGCACCCTTTAAAGGCTGTGTTTGACAAGCAGGGCTGAAGCAGGTCTGCAAAATATCCGGGAGATCAAAATCCATTGAAGCAAATTGCCCTGGCCAGTCACCTTGCTGCCGATAATTCCCTCTCCATACCAGCTGATCAGGCCTAACAATGCTGCTGCAGAAGTATTGTGAAAAAGGTAGGCATATTTTCACAGATGCAGGGGAAAATCCCCTTGGATGATGATTCCAAGGGATTACTTGATGGAGCAAGTTATGTACCCTTATCTACCGTGCAATATCTAAGTTGGTGAGTTCACTATCTGTCAGCATCACTTTAGAAAATAAATGTTTGATGCACAAAAAAATATTTCATATGTCCTGTCTACCTGCTTCATTTCAACCAATGAATAGGCTACGTTCCATCAGCAAAGGGTTTATGATCCTATGTTTCTTTAAACTGTGGTAATTCTTTATTTTTTTCTAAATCAGACACTGTCTATTCATAAGATTCAGATGTCCATGGCAGGAGTGTAATTAAATTCACATGTTAAAAAATAACCTTCTTCTTGTTATCTTTTTTTAAATTACTGACATGTAACATCAGTCTGAGAGCTGAAGAAAACCCCTTCATTTGCTGTTTGCCAAGTATCATCTATGTGATACAAATTCTGCTTGAGAAATCACACCCGTGGATTGCCATGTAGCACTACTAGTAATGCTTTCACAACCTTTTCTTCATCATTAGGTCTTTTGGTGAAGTGAATGATTAGAACATAAGCAAGGGCATTTGTTCAAGATGCTCCAGAAAGAGCTGTGGTCTGTTCTCTTCTTTGCTGCCTATGTTAGCACTGAGCTGCAAAAAATGAAAGATTACTAGGAAAAGTGTTACTTTCAGTCTAAACTTGTAAATGATGTTTGGAATACCCTGTTAAATGACAAGGTGCTCTTTTAAAATATGGCATCTTAAGGGAAAATGTCAGCTTTAAAAAGGTTTTGAGACAGTTGCTTCTGGAAAAAAAAAAAAAAAAAACCAACAAAAGAATTGGAGGCATCTAAGGTCTTTAGGCATACTATTTTGAAGATTGATTCAAACCACAGTTTCTTCATATAGGAAGAGCAGAGGACCATAGATGCAACCCATTTGAAAATGGATTTCTATATGTTTCTGGTTGGGATTACCAGACATCATTTCTTGTGAAGTCGAGGGACTGCAGTTAGCACTCCAATAATTTCCTTCCCTGAAATTCAACTGCATTTGCTCCTTTTTCCAGAGTCCCCATTTATTAGTGAAGGTATGCTCTATCTATGCATTAGAATATTCCATTAGAGTGTGTGACTCATACTTGCTAGTTAAAATTAGCTGGAACGGAATGGATAGTTACAGTTGCTTGTATACAATAGTCTTATTTTGGCAAGTTTTCTTTAGACAATGTTGAAGCAGCACTAGCAAATAGGAAGTACAGCTTGCAGCAGGGAAGGACACTCTTCTGCTTTCTCAAGTTTCCTGTAGTTAAATAGACGCCAAAAGGCTTTTCCTAGTACTACTACTGTCTTGTAGGAATACTTGATCTAATCCTATCTTTGATCAAATTACGAATGGGTTACTTTTCTACAAGGCAGAACATTTTTCTTTTAATAATATGTATTTTGTAAGGTGGAAACATGAACTTGTGCACCAGTCACGTGGAATGTACTCCTTATTAAGTTTCACAACCTTCTTTAGAAAATATTGACTGTGTGTAACTTCAAAAGAAGAATTCTGGGCATCTTCATTCTATTGATGTAATTGTTTTTCTGCCATGCTGGTATTGTTTTCTATCATTTTTACCAACAGAAATATTTTTCCCTGACACCTATGGAAAAGACCTATGTTTACTCAACAGTGCGGCATCAGTACATTGTTTAGAATGATTTCAACATGGTCCCAAACATATCGGACAGCTAGACAGCAGAGGTTAGCAACAGGGAATGGGAATAACTTCTGAACCGTTTCAGTAGATTTCCCAGGAAGGGAAAATTGCTTTCTGCCACTGCAAATTTTCCCAGAGATTTTGTCTGGTTAAGAGTTGCATCAAAAGAGTATTTTTGCACAAACCTTGGGGCAAGCTCTGTCTCCGATTTACTAGTGAATGCAAAGAGGGTGAAAGTGCTGCTTCAAAGCCCTCTGTGTGCTTTCTGTACCAAGAGGGGGGGTGACCCCAGAAATAAGTTTTGATCTCTCTTCAGAACACAAGGCATGTCATCACCTCATTCATCTTCTTCTGGGACTCATAGCATCTTAAGACTAAGAAGCTCTCTTGCTTGCTGAAGTGCGTTCAGCAAAAAAACCTTGTCTCATCAGCAAATTTGAACACAACTACAGTCGAGTCAATTCCAATGCTGGCAGGGCAATACTCTACCCCACTAGTAACACGCCACTATTAGAAGACTGTGTAAAACTATTTTTGTACAAAGTAATCGGAGGGAAAAATAGAATTGGGAAGAACTGCACATTGTTCTGGAAAAAAGTCTCCTGCCTCAGTCTTACAGACATCATTTGCTGGTATCATTTTTAATAGTTGGGGCTTTTTAAATTTTGTAGAAGAAAAAATATTACTGCACCTTTATGTTTCCTTAATAGAAGTACAGCCATTTCTTAATAGATTAGAAGTAAGCCATTTGAATATGTACAAATGGTCTTTTCAAATACATATGCTATAGCACACTGTGAAAGTAATCTAAAGGTTTAAAAAGATTTTGGAAGAAAGTAAGTCTAAGGTGATAGAAGAAGAAGAAGAAGAAAACAGCAGTTTTCTTCTGGTGAAAAAAAAACAAACGGAGGACCTTGTACAGTGGAGATGTATTATTTGACTTCCTGAAAAACTGAGTAGGTTTGCTATTGCCAATGGTTTTCATTAGGAAGGAAGAGATTCCTTTGGCAAAAAAACCCCTTCAAATTGACTTGACAAAAATGTTATGACACTTAACTTCACCAATCCTGAAGAAAAATTCTCATCACTTGATCTGGAAATCATGATGGTAATGGAGACAAGGATGTCTAAGCCATGCCATCAGGAACATAAAAAAGCATTAGAATGCAGGTAAGACTGAGCTCCTGAACTAGTGTGAAGAGAATGCAACAAAGACATTTTCCTTTAAGAGTCTTCAGGATGGAAGGCAGAGCAAATTTTTTCATGGGAAGTATTTCTGAATAGAATGAATCTTCAAAATAACATTGTTTTCCAAAACCTGTTTACAGTATCTCTTACCATGATACACAGTTCCTATGAATAGAAAAAGCAAAGCACTTTTTTCCAAACTGTTGTGCACTCTTAAGCAATCTACAATAAAAATAGTATTTTTTCATGCTGGGAATGATGTTAATTACAAAAAAGCCTTGTAGCACACTTGGCACTGTAGTCTCTTGATTAGCATAGCTTTTTATTCATCAAACACGTTTCACATTGACTATTTTTCTCTTTTAAATAACGGCGTCTTTGTACTTATGCAGCATCCATGAAGAATTTCTTGGGTGTTATTTTGTACCTGATCCTAAATGGCAGGTTCTGCATTCTGCAATCTGTCTAGCTTTGCCATTTGATGCAGCTTCTGAGAGGTATTTTCAGAATCGAGGACTACTTGCAAGAATGATGCTAAATCCATGCATTTTACTCCTTGGTTAATGCAAAACTATTTTTCCTTTACAGTTCAATGAGAACAGGAAAATAATGATGGTGAGTTCAATCCTTAGAATAATACAAAGAGGACTATTATCATCATTAGAAACCAAGCAAGGTGTATTTATTGCACATGCAGTATACTCACTAATGCAAATTACCCTGTAAATTCAAAAGGAATCTGTATCATAGGAGTGGATGGAATGTTTCTATTGATATTTTGCTTAAAGCAGAAAATTAATTCTTTTGACAGCCAACTCATGATTGCAAGCTCACTTTCAACTACAGCTTTCAAACAGATGAAACGTGTCTGTTTCTAAAACGATACAGTACAGTACACAATAGCAAGTCAGGTCATAGACATTCAAAAGAAAAAAACAGATCAAAGGACACATTCATTCCCATCTACAAGCCCTCAAGAGTGTACAGGTCAAATGTCCCCAGAAAACTAGGCTGGTGGCGCAAATTCTCTATGTTGGCACCAGCAGAAGCAGCTGCTATCTTTATAGGATGCAATCTTGCTTACATCACCCTTCAGAGCAATCTTCTGTACCCCTGCCCAATACACCTTCTGCTCTATTCCTTGGACTTCACATTTGCATTTCTACAGAGTCCTGTCCTGCAAACTGACTCAAAGTTCAGGTAATAGATTTCCAAGATTTAGAAATGTTGTGTGAGGTTTATTTATTTCATATTTCCTTCCATCTAAGCAAACTGTAACTTTCGGAAGTGAAATATTTCGAGTATGTCACGTGTATTTTAATGTTAGCTCTGCTTCACATTCAAACTTCTCACAGACCCCTGTGATGCCTTGCTGCAAAAATATATAGCTGCCAAGGGTGGTTGTGGGAAGTTAGAATTGCCAGAAAACCATACAAACAATCTAACAATAGAGCCTTGGATTTCTGAATATAATTGCACCATGTAAAGTCAAAATATAATATTTAAATGACTTTATATAATGATGAGTGTGGGCTAGAGAGAATCCAGATAGAATTTTATTTTTTTAAACAGTTCCGGGAAAAACATGGCCTTGACTTGGAAGTATAGCACGAAATATTTTTATACAGCATGAGTTCTCATTACCTAATCATATGATTTGTAGACCTGAATTGGAAACCAGGAAATAAACAAAGAAAAATATTCAAGCTATAAAAGATGGGAGTTTAAAATTTTCTTTGTATTTCTGATTAAAGCTATTAGGTAGCTAAATGGTCACCCATGATTTTAAAAAGCATCTGGACATTAAAAATAGGTAAATTTCTGCGGGACTTGGATGTCAGCTATTCCTGAAAAGCTTTATTTCACCGCTTTCCAACCCTGAATCAATCCACTTAAACGCAGCTGTATTTCAGATGCTCAGTGGAACTGTCCATGTAATGCATATAGTTGACAAATAGTCTGCAGAAAAAGCTAGATCCATTTGAAGATCTTTTTCTGTAAATGGTATTCACGTTATTTGTACAAACACACAGATGGGATTTCTGCTGTCTTCTTCAGGCCACTTCCTCCAGAGAGCTCTCCATCAAATCTCTCTAGTTCTACTCTTCTGGTGATCCAAAGTCAGCACTGGGATGGTCCAAGTGCATGAATTACTGTCTGCTAGAGGTGCACCCCGAGGGCTTCTGTGTGCAGCATCACGTGAGCCCTACTAATGTCACCCTGTTGGTATAAACTGAGCTAGCTGGACCTTAAGGGACAAGATTGTGCACTGATATTGTAATAGAAATTAGGTACTAAGAAGGAGGCTGGAAGATTTAAATATTTCTGCCTCCAGCTTAAGCAACACTAAATCTTGGTCTTTATCTGAAAAACTAGGTGAATTAGCCTATTTGGCATTCCTATGCCAAAAATGTCAGTAATACAACAAGAACCGTCAAAAGAGTAACAATTCCAATCATTACTTTGTAAAAATAATTCATTGGAAGAAGTCGGGAAGAAGGATGAAACATGCCAATATCCTACCCTGAGAATCATTCTGTTGATTTGCACAGGTTTCTTATTATATACCCATCTAATGCATTGGACATGCATGCTTGTGATGACACAAATACTTGCAAAGCTTACCAGATAAACCATGTTCTCTTCAGACAGCAAAACATTGCTTGATGGTTGTGTTTGCTAATTACATTTAGACTCAATGTTCTTAAAGGTCTTTTCCAACCAAAGTGATTCCATCATTCTCTAAATCGCAGATCCTGCTTGTCTTGGTTTAGGGCAAATTTGGCAGCAATCCTCAAGAAGGGGTGATTTATTAAAAATATTGATCTAGTACTGATATCCAACTGTGACGGACCAAGGCTCTCTAACAGTTCAAAATTAGAAAGTGTATGTTTATTGCAACGCTGGGCAGCGTGCGGGATAGCTCCCAAATACACACTGTGATTTAGAGGTGATAACAGAGTCTTTTTATCTATACAAGTATTGAATACCCAAAAGACAAATACATATTCATAATTTAGGTACATCCCATCATTCCTCACTTCATATGGTAATTAGTTCAAAAGCTATTAAGCACACGTAGTTTGTTCCTCAAAATGAATCGGTGGTCCCTTTCATGGGGAGGGGTTCCAAAATGAGGAAATAAATGAAGTCTTCCTGGTTCTGAACTTTCTACATTTTCAATGCAAATATGACAAATGAACCCATTGGTAGAACTCCCATTCCCCATCTTCAATTGGTTTCAGAACAGAGGTGGCCTACAATTGTCTTATGTTCCTAAAAGCTATTTATGAGTTTCTATATTCTTCATGATAAACCCAGCTAAGCAAACATGATGTTGACAAGCAATCAATTATTAGTTAACTACTAACTCTTAACTTCAACAAGGCCTACCTATTTATTTTGATAAACTCTAATAAGGCTTATCTCTAACTAAAACCTCAGCTCCTCTAAAATCCCTAAATTTCTTTAAAGTTTATGTCTCAGGGGGCCCCCCCCAGAAAGCCCACCTACACGGCCCCTCCCCTCAACTGGTCTGGGAAACATTTCCTCTGAGAGAAGTGGAAAAAATCTGTTTATTTACCAGGGAAAGCACCCCCCAGCACAAAAAATGAACAATACCAGATGACAAAACTCAATCGCCGCTCTGAAGAGACAACAAATTCAGAAAGTCTCTCCTGTGGATGCTTGCTCTGTTATCAATCCCTCCGGCACTAGGAAAGGCTGCTGCCCAGAGTAGGCCCCCATAGGCCACAAAGTGCAAGCTCTCAGTGCTCTCCAGGTCCCAGTCTGGAGCAGGTTTGAACAGTTCCAAGAAAAGGGAAAGAAAAAAGACAGTCCAGGGAAAACTCTGCCTCAGCCAGCTAAACCAACTGAAAAGCAAAGAACACTCTGTTCTGCTCCATCAGTGCCCAGACAACACAGTGCAGCACAGAATGTGGAGCAGTGTTGCTTTTAGAAGAGTGAGTGCAGCCTGTGATAACAAACTCCGTACTTCTTCTTCTCCCCACCTTTGCTCTCAGAAGCAGTCTTGAAGGCAGAGAATATAATATCCAGCATTAACAGAACAGATGGCTGGGGATACAACATCATAAAGTCACCCTAGGACACTGCTCTACTGAGATATGTCACCAGACTATGCTAAGACAAAGTTTTGGAACTGCTAATTAAAATTCTACTATCACAGTGAAGCTGAGGAGGAAACACAGCTCACTCCAGTTACCTTGTGGCATGCCAATACTTCCTTTCAATCACAATGGTTTTCGTCTTTAAGTCCGTGACATCACAGGCATAATTCAACATCTTTTGGGCAGGAAGGAAGATATTCTTCTTCTCATTATACTGATGGGTAAGCTGAAATGCAAAGCAGTTAATTCAAAGTGAAACAGCAATAAAGTCAATAGTAAAACTCACCACAGTTTTGTTTACCAACCCAAGTCCTTACGATCCCAAAATACAAGAACAGCTGTAAAAGCCTTGTGGTTTCTTAAATTTTTCCTATACCTACATGGGAGGGTAAGGGATAAATGATCCCAAACAATGGTAATCCACAACAAAGCATTCTTGACATCATATTCAGCTTTTGCATAGCGAGCTCTTCACCTGATCAAGTTATTCCATTGCAATAGTTTGGGGAGTATCTTAGAGGGCTGCCTGTTGTTGGTTTAAACCATCTTGATCATTCAGGAACCCAGTAGCAATGAGAAAGTTCAAAATAAGATAGTGCTACACATTGATTTTCCTATATGACAGACATATTTCTACAAGACAGAAGGCTGACCTAATGCTTCCCTACAACATGGCTGAAGTGGCATCCTCTTCCCCATAGGTTTTTCAGTTTAATTTTAGCAGCTTTCTTACTAGATTAATGAGCTGAACTAACTCAAAAAGGAATCAGATAAGTGCCAGAGCTTTAAAACAAACAACAACAACAACAACAAAAAAGATGCAAAATGGTGATTTGTGGGTGCGTTTGAAAACAGAAATTTTTTTGTATTTTTCATAGAGACATGGCATTCTCTAGAATGATATTGCTCCAACGGTTTGAGTTTGGTTTTCTTTTTCCCCCTCAATTGTAAATGTTATGCATTCTTTTTGGCCATTTCAGTAAATAGATTTTCTGATACGTGTGAAAGACAGTCTAAAGTTCCCCTCATTTGCCTCACGACCATTCCCAGGACAGACACTGGGACCCTAAAGACACCGATGGGAATTCTGGCCTGCCAGTAATGGATGAACACCAAAAATCCTGAGGCCCCTGAGCAGAATTCTGGCCTGCCAAGTGATTGTTCACAGCTGTGTCTTCAGTGACTGCTTCTAGCAGGGCCTGCCAAAGGGCGACCCGGCCTATATGCTTGCACCTGCTTCACGACAATAGACCAGGAATTTTCCCACCTCTTGGCCAGATGAACTTGCTGGGGCAACTTGGTAGCCCCCCCATGGAAAATCCTTCATCTCCACTACCAGCGTGAGGCACCGAGGTTGAAGCCCCCCTACCAAGGACTGAGACTGAGACACCTGTAATTCTGATGCAGGGGTGCTGGCCTGACTGAAGCAGGATGCCTGCTGAGTGTTGCCTACAGATGTGTTCACCGGACCTAGACTGGTTTCCCCCAGAAAGCAGTCCTGAAACAGTGGGTCCCACTCACTGCTGATACTGACTTATCCTGCTGAGAACATGGACTGTCTGTACCCGTCTTCAATATCTTTTTCCCCCTCAGCAATTTCAATAGACTTCTTCTTCTTCTTGATTGTATCTCAGCCATTTCAAGATTCTGTTTCCCCCCTCAGCAATGGACTATAATAGAACCTTGAGTTAACCAGGACTTGAGATCTTCCCAACGTGACTAGGCAAACTCTATCGGCTGGACTAAGAGGACTTAGTCTCTCCATGTTTGGTAGCTATACTCCTCTCTCTTTCTCCCCCTCTTTTTTATTCTTTTCCTCTCCCTGATTCCTTTCAGGCATTTGCTGTGGTCATTCTATAAAGGTGCATTTGTTTGGATTGATACTGCAATCCCCTTTCCAGGTTGTCTGTTGCACTCCGAGATCAGTTAACCAACCAACCAGTTAACCAACCCCTTGGTATCAGCGGATCGTGACAATACCTTCTTTCAAGCTGACATTGGTTCTAGTCCATATAAGCACACTGGTAGGTAAAAGTAGACTCTAAAAGATAACATTCAAAATGTATTTCCCTTGTCTTCCCATTAAAGCAAGTGAAGAAAGCAGACAGGAGATCTTCAGATAACATGCTATGCAAATTGAAAAGATTCTGTCCTTATTTGAAGCAACTGAGAAACTCACACAATGAAATACAGTTCAGACAGATCGAAGGGTCACAGATGATGTCAAATCTGTACTTTCAATGTTTGAATGAAGCAAGATTTCTTGAAGTACAATCCTATAAAATGAAGGTGAGTTTGCAGAAGCAATTGAACTGGGTCTGTTTTATAAACACAATGTTTTCTAAGTAACTGAGGATTCAGGAAGGCAACCTTGGAATTTAAAGGATTTAGAAAGATACAAATACCAAGACTGGCAGTTCATTAGCTTTAACAGTCTCTTCAAATAAGATCTATTTTTAACTTCTTCTTGTAGTAGGTCTGAAGACATTAGGAATGATGCAATAAAACAAAACAAACAACAAACCAAAACAAAACCAAAACAGCTTTCTCAAAAAGCTTGGAGAAACCAGAGAAATTATGATTTTTAGGGGTTAAGTAGTCCTTTAAAAGTTGTCTCTGGGAAAAGAGATAAAAAACCACTAATTGACTGTGGAGTATATTCCAAACCTGTCCTGAAGCATGTAAGGGACAAGAGCCTGTAATAAAACTACTGTGCTGGGTTCATCTGTTAAAAGCATTCCAGAATGGTTGAAATTATCAATCACATAATGTGGGATTAAAAAAAAAAAAAAAAAAAAAAGAAAAAAAGAAAAAGAAAAAAGAAGAAAGCATAGAGAAAAAAATATTTTGAACATGTTTTCCCATTCCCAGATGGCATAACAGCTTTATTTCATTTTGTTCCTAAGACTGATTAATAGCTTATGAAGTGTTTTACAATTGAGAGTGAGAGTGTTCACACTAACCATACAATTTGGATGGATCTCTTTTACTTTGCACAGCAGCAGATACGGTTTAGCACTCCACAGTTCAGTCCCCGAAAGTGAATGGGTGTGGCAGATTTAACCTAACTGGCCAGTCCACCAGAATGCTTAATTATCTTGGAAAATGCTTTGCTCTGTCTCATTATCTGGACATGTCTCTCTAGCTCCGCTTTGAGCTCCTTGATCTTTCATCTACAGGATGAGATCCAATTTAGCTTAGCAAGGACATAGCCTTTCAAAACCACATCTTTTATCTTCTGCATTCATACAAGTACATTTCTACTGCAGGGAACCCTGTGGAAGATCCTAGTTGTTTTGTTTCTCAGATAGTTGTTGCATAAAAGAGCTCTTCTTTTAATTTTTTCCCTGCTAAAGTATAGGCTCTGTACTTAACTGATTGTGATGCTAACTCATTATCATCTATTCTTCAGTCGTACAGAGTAGGCAGCAAAGTTTTCTTCTGAAGACATTCATTTAATGAGAAATGCTGAAGGTCTGACTTTAGTTGCAAAGGTCACTGATTGACCGGTTGCAAAATTGTTAAGTCTAGTAAGAGCAGGAAAAGTGTGCTGTTGCTGTGCCTGTAAATGTCGTGTCAGCTGCTGTTGGGATAAAAAGCATGAGCATAAGAAAAGATATCTGCATGGATAGAAAAGAAATTTGTTGTGATTTCTGCACAAGAGGAAGTATGAAGCACTTATTTCAGTGGCTAAGACAGTATCATCATTGGGCCAGTTCTCTTCAACATCTTTTGAACAACCTGGACACAGCACTTGAAGGAATATTAAGACAGTTTGCCAAAGACACTACATTGGGAGGAGCTGTGAACTAACTCCCTTGAGGGCACAGAGACCTTGCAGAGAGATCTTGCCAAATAGGAGAGATGGGCAATTCTTGCTGGCCGGGAGTCTATGCACAAATCACAAAAGGGGCGGGACTGCTGGGGACGGCGTCTCAAGCTGGTTTTTTTCCAGCATCAGTCTCATGACATGGTGATGACAATGGGAAGCTGCCAGCAGCTCACGTCCCCAGCAGCAGACAAAGAACTTAATGTTACAACTTACTTGAAAAGTTTTTTGACCAATCACACAAAGCAAAAGCATATTGACAGTACTTCTGTCCAATCACTATAAAGACATGTACCTGGGCTTAGAACGATGCTCGCTTCTTTCGAATAAAAGACCTGCTTGTAAGCCTTAAGATACAACGCACAGAGCTCCATTATTAAGCTTAGAACTACCTAACATCGCGCTAGATATACTTTGCTGTAGCTTAGGGAGTTATTCTAGACAAGCATTAATACACAGACCATTGTTCCATTTGTCCTTACTTTTCTACTTCTCATCTAATTTTTCTGCTGACAAACCTTATGACTACTGCTTAGCTCCAATGACAGTTCTGCTGTCTCTGAGGCCTTCCTTTTGCAGCTTTCCCAAACCCCTCTGTTTTTGAGGATTCCCACAGGCAATCACCAACCAGATGGAGTGGAACAAGGGCAAGTGCTGGATTCAGCACCTGCAACAGGGCAATCCTGGTGGGTGTATAGACTGGGGAGGGAGCAAGAGGCTGGGAGAAGCACTGCAGAAAGGGACCCAGGCTCCTGGCCAATGGCAAGCTGAATGTGCATCAGCAGTGCCCTGGCAGCCAGGAGGGCCAAGCCTGTCCTGGGGTGCATCAGGCACAGTATCACCAGCTGGGCAAGGAAGGGGATTGTCTTGCTCTGCTCTGCTCTGCTCTGCTCTGCTCTTCTCTGCTCTGCTTTGCTCTGCTCTGCTCTGGGGCGGAATCACCTTGGTATTAGAAAGTCCTCAAATGAGGTCTACAAAGACAGGACTCAAAGAAATGGCATGCAGCTGAGTCAGGGGAGGTTTAGGTTGGGTATCTGGAAAAAGTTTTTAACCAGAGAATGGCTGGGCACTGGAAGAGTCTTTCCAGGGAGTGGTCACACCATCACACCTGTCTGAGTTTGGGACATTGCTCTCAGGCATATGGTGTGATTCTCAAGGATGGCCCCAGGCAGGGCCAGGAGTTGGACTGATGATGATCCTGATGGGGTCCTTCCAATTCAACAGATTCAATGACTCAATGGTTCTGTCCTGGCCACTCAAGGTATATTGCTTGGTCTCATCAGATTTTGATCTGCTCTTGTTGGTCAGACTTTGTCCCTACTGGCTAATGATATTTATCACAAAAGACAAAGTGCCTTTTCTCAATTTTCTCAAGCAATTGGAACATGCGCCTTAGAATCCTAAAAAAGTCTTTTCTTTGAAACAACACTGTAGTGTTTTTCAGTGCCCAGTAGTCTTTCCAGATCTTAAGGAGAAAGAAGGCAAAATGAGGGGACGTATTACAATGAATGATTGTCAATTTTCCGGTTCTTTAGCAGTATATTTGTACTTCCACTATTCTTTGCTGTAAAATCATGGTTTTCTATAGTATCCAATTTTCTAGCAAGACACATTTCTGCAACTGAGCCCATCAGTCATTGTGAAAATATATTGTCAAAAGTACAAAACATATGAATAGGCAGTGACAAGTGAGGGAAAAAAGAAGTATGAGAAGCAGCTGCATGATACTAAAGTGAGACAAGAAGGAGGAGAAGGTGCTCCAGTTGACACAGCAAAGAATCCCCCACAGTCCCTGGAGGACATCATCATCAAGCAGGTTGTCTCCCAGCAGTCCCTGGAGAACCGTGGAGGAACACAATGGAGCTCGTGGGGAGCTCCATTGCACAGCAGGTGAATGTGCTTTGAAGGAAGCTGCAGCTTGTGGAGGGAGGGAGGGCCAGAAAAGCATCCTTGACCTCTTGGAAGAGTGGAAGAGTACGTGCAAATCTTAAACAGCTGCTAACTCTAATCTATTCTCTTTCCACTTCTTGTCTTAGGTAAGTAAGAAGACAACCCAAGAATTAGAAGCCTAAATTCTTTTGCTTGAGGCTCCCATTCTTTCTGCCATTCTCTTAAAATTTAGTTTGAAGTAAAACTCATGATAAAGTTCTTAAGGCTTGATGTTCAGGCTTGTTTCAGAAAATAGGGAGTGCAAATAACTCTTGTCACTGTCATTTTTTTCATAGAAGGAAAAAAGGGAAATTACTGGTTTTCAAGGACTTACAGAAATCCATTGGTAACGGTGGTGAGACTGAAGAGTTTAATTAATCTGAAAAGAGAATGTCGTGGAGCTACCTCAGCGCTGTACAAGTTTTTTTACCAGGAAGTCTAGACTTTTAAACAGACTAAGGACACAATAGTTATCTCTGGGAATATTTTAGTATGTATAGTACATTCATCTTTAAGTAGTTCTATCTGTTTGACAGTTATGACTTAGGCTTTAAATTTGATGTGAAAAGAAATATTTGTGATTCAGATCATTTCCATTTCTGAAGCATTTCAGTTGTTGACTGTTTTTGCTGTCTCCTGAGGGCGGGAAAATAGTCTTTGTACCAATACTGAAACAAACTAGATGGAAAAATTTGTTTTCCTCATTCTTTTCTGTCTATTTGAACAGGCACAGCAGCAAGACCACTGCTATGCGTCTGAGTGGCCCTTCCACTCCTGGAGGACAAACTTGTAGTGGCTAGTATGTTATTTGCACACATTTCTGATGCCGTCTGTTAACTGTTGTGCAGAAAGATCTGTCAACCTTTTTCACAGGAGGACACTTCTGAATTGCTTCACTTGTCTCTGAAGCAGAGAACTAAGCTGGCACTCCATTTCTGAGATCTTGCTGCGTTAGCCCCCAAACCCATTTCTTTCAAATGCCTTTTACTTTCAACCAAAGCACTTCATTACTTCATGATGTAATCTCTTGTTCTTAATGTTCGGGGGATTGTTTTAGACTGATAAGACCATATTGCAGTAAGCAGGTAGAACATCTATCTTAAGCAGTATCCATCACTTGGCTTTGGTTCATGTATCATAACATCTGCAAGGAATGTCATTTACAATCAATGGATGGGCTGGGGTAACGGGCCACAGGTTTAGGAATCTTTCTCCAATTAATTTTGCGTTAAAATTTAGCTCTTATCATTTCAATTGTGTCTTTATTAAAACAATCATCTATTTATTACCTGTACCACAATGAACTGTGTACCTGTACCACAGTCAACAGGGGTTGAGCATCCTACAACAATTCCAAGAAGAAGAATGGTCTGAGCCCCCAGTGCAGCACATGAAGTCTGTCATCAAGTCAGAGTCCCGCAGGCGTTTTCTCAGCCTGGAGAAGAGCAGACTCTGGGCAAATTGTTAGAGCAGCTCTCCAGTAGCTGAAGACAGCCTACCAGAAGGAGGCAAGTGAGCTACACAAGGGCACGGAGCAATAGGAAAAGTGTGGATGGCTTTAAAACCTGAAGAGTATAGGTTTCCTTTGGCTATTGGGAAGAAATTCCTTGCCAAGATGGTTGGGAGACACTAGAACATGTTGTGGGTGACCAATTCCTGGAAGGGATCAAGGCCAGCTTGAATGGGTCTTTGAGCTTAAGGCGGTCTAGTGGAAGGTGTCCCTGACAATGACATGGTGGGGAGGAGGTAGGTGAATTTAAGGTCCCTTCCAAAGCCAACCATTCCATTATTCTATGGTAATCATTCTGTACAGTAGCAGTAAGAAGTTGAAGCTAGAAATAACATATTCATGCTGAGAAACTGCTATCCAATGAGTTGAACTGTTTGGGTCTCACATTTATGTGCCATTTAGCAATACTATATATAATATCTAGTCCTCGCTCTTTATCATACACGCAAGTATTTTATCATCTTTAACGTTTCTGACATTTGGGAATTTTCTTCCCTTCTCTTTCTTTCTTTCTTTCTTTCTTTCTTTCTTTCTTTCTTTCTTTCTTTCTTTCTTTCTTTCTTTCTTTCTTTCTTTCTTTCTTTCTTTCTTTCTTTCTTTCTTTCTTTCTTTCTTTCTTTCTTTCTTTCTTTCTTTCTTTCTTTCTTTCTTTCTTTCTTTCTTTCTTTCTTTCTTTCTTTCTTTCTTTCTTTCTTTCTTTCTTTCTTTCTTTCTTTCTTTCCCCCTTTCCCCCTTTCCCCCTTCCCCCTTTCCCCCTTTCCCCCTTTCCCCCTTTCCCTTGTTCCTTCTTTTTCCCTTCCTTTTCTTTCTTTTTCTTTCTTTCTTTCTTTCTTTTTTTTTCTTTCTCTCTTTCCTTCTTTCTTTTCTTTCCTTCCCCCACTTCCTTCCTTCACTGCCTTCCTTCCACTATGTCCTTCTTTCTGCCACATCCTTCTGCCACTTCCTTCCCTCCCTCCCTCCCTCCACTTTGATGTTAATTTGCAAACTGTCCAGTAGTTACAGGAAATTACTTTTCTTAAATATCATTTTGAAGCTTAGAAATGAATAAC
The DNA here is from genome assembly GCF_037042795.1 of Molothrus aeneus. Taxonomy (NCBI): domain Eukaryota; kingdom Metazoa; phylum Chordata; class Aves; order Passeriformes; family Icteridae; genus Molothrus; species Molothrus aeneus. The sequence goes on along the minus strand of NW_027098881.1, from coordinate 38,424 downwards.
AAAATTGTGTCAAACCATGGCATTTAAAAGCCACCTGAAAGTGAGAACTAGCTATTGAAAAGACAAAAATACAAAAATGAAATGATGGAGTGGATGGTTTTAAGGGATATTCTTTGTATTGCTTTGCTACAAATGAGGATCTCAATTTTTACACCTTCTAAAAACACATCTTGAAACTTACTACTTTCCGTGACAAAAATATTTCCAAAACAAGGAAATTGATTTATGCAGATGGAAATATCATCTCCCAAATAGTCATCATCAAGTCCAAAAGATTACCCTGCTTTTACGTAGTAAGCTTTATGGAGATTTCTATTCTCACACAAACCAAGAAGAATCTTTCAAATGACTAGAAAATCTTTAAAAGCAAAATAACCTTGAAGAAAAAAGATCCAAAAAAGAGCCGGGAATTAGATACGTCCACACTTGTTACATGTTGGTTACTAATATTGGCTCTAGTTTGTTGGCGAGTACACTTCCCATTCACGCACGCACGCACCCCTCTTCCTCCTGCACACAGATGTGTGATATTGGGTCTCAAAGAATGGACTATTTTCTCTTAGATAGGTTTTGGTTCTCAAAGTCAAAGCGTAGTCTTCCTGGCTCTATTACCAGGATTTTGTTCCGGGAAGGGAATGTGCTTGTGCCTGTTAGAAATGGGGAGGAGGGGACAGAAAGCAAAGCCATTTGAAGACAACCTGCAGCATAACTAAGAAAGTGGGGTGCTTCTTGACTGCACAACAAAAGAAAGATCGGGAGTAAAATGGAGGAAAACTTGAGGTGCTGATAGAGTTTCTCCTTGTGACAGCTTTCAAACGGACAGAAAACAGCACTTCCTCATTCTCCTGCCTTTTCAATTCACATTAACATTGGAAGAAAAGGGGTTTTGGACAACTTTCTTTTGCTTCTTGCCTAACACTCTGCTGACATTCCGTGCAACTTCCAGAAAAAGATCCGGGATGCTTTTTGTACTGGGAGAGTTTCTCCTTGCAAGACCTAGTAGAAAAGCTTTTTGCTAAGATGTAGGCGACAAGAGACGCAGATTCAGAGATACGGAGCTCTCCGAAGGTAAGGACCGCTCCCGGGCGTCTTTCCGCAGAAGCCGTGCTCCGGAGCGCAGCACGACCGGCACAATGCTCTGTGTGCAAAGAAGCGGCTTCTTCGCCTCCGGGAGACGGAGACCGCGGCCGCGTCTTTAAAAGCGAAGAAAAAAGTCGCACAACATGGGGATTGTGTGTGCAGCTCTCAAACCTAAAGAAAACAGTACCTTACCACTCTCCGGCCTTTTCCATTCACATTACCACTCCAAAAGAAGGAGTTTTGGACAACTTTCTTTTGCTTCTTGCTAAACACTCTGCAGACCTCCGTGCAACTTCTAGAACAAGAGCGGAGATGCTTTCCATACCGGCACAGTTGGTCCTTGCAAGACATAGTAAAAAAGCTTTTTGCTAAGTTTTATGCGACCAGAGAGGCAGAAGGCAGAGTAAAGAGCTCTCCGAAACTAAGCCTCCTGCCAGGGCGTCTTTCGTCAGAAGCCGCTCTCCGGAGATCACCGCCACCGGCACAATGCTCTGTGCGCGAAGAAGCCGCTTCTTCGCCTCCGGGAGATGGAGAGAACGGCCGCTTCCCAAAGGCGAAGATGCAAGCCGCAGCACACAGATATAGCGTGTGCAGCTTTGAAATTGATAGAAACGAGTACATTAGCATTCTCCTGCCGTTTCATTCACGTTATATTCGAATAAAAGGAGTTTTGGGACACTATCTTTTTCATCTTCTTAAACACTCTGCAGTCCTCTGTGCAACTTTTAGAAGAAGATCGGGGATGTTTTCTTTCCTGGCAGAGTTTCTCTTTGCAAGATATGGTGGAAAAGCTTTTTGCTGAGTGTTGAGCGGCAAGACACGCAGAAGACGCAGATACGCAGTTCTCCGAAGCTAAGTGCCGGTCCACGGCTTCTTTCGGCAGCAGCCGCCCTTAGGAGCTCACCGCGACCGGCCCAATGCTCTGTGTGCAAAGAAGCCGCTTCTTCGCCTCCGGGAGACTCTGCGAGCGGCAGCTTCCCAAAGGCGAAGATGCAAGCCGCACCATGCAGGCACAGTGTGGGCTGCATTCAGACTTAGAGAAAACAGTGCTTTACCACTCTCCTGCCTTTCCCGTTGTTATTATATTGGAAAAGAACGAGTTTTGGACAACTACCTTTCATTCTTGCCAAACTCTTTGCAGACCTCCGTGCAAGCTTTAGAACAAGATTTTGGATGTTTTCTTTCCTGGCAGAGTTTCTCTTTGCAAGATATGCTGGAAAAGCTTTTTGCTGAGTGTGGAGCGGCAAGACACGCAGAAGACGCAGATACGCAGCTCTCCGAAGCTAAGTGCCGGTCCCGGGCTTCTTTCGGCACAAACTGCTCTCAGGAGCTCCCTGCCCTCGCCACAATGCTCAGTGTGCGAAGAAGCCGCTTCTTCGCCTGCGGGAGAATCGGCGAGCGGCAGCTTCCCAAAGGCGAAGATGCAAGCTGCAGCACACAGGCACAGTGTGGGCAGCCTTCAGACTTAGAGAAAACAGTACTTTACCACTCTCCTGCCTTTTCCATTGTTATTATATTGGAAAAGAACGAGTTTTGGACAACTACCTTTCATTCTTGCCAAACTCTTTGCACACCCCCGTGCAAGCTTTAGAACAAGATTTTGGATGTTTTCTTTCCTGGCAGAGTTTCTCCTTGCAAGATATGCTGGAAAAGCTTTTGGCTGAGTGTAGAGCGGCAAGACACGCAGAAGACGCAGGTACGCAGCTCTCCGAAGCTAAGTGCCGGTCCCGGGCTTCTTTCGGCACAAACCGCTCTCAGGAGCTCCCTGCGCTCGCCACAATGCTCTGTGTGCGAAGAAGCCGCTTCTTCGCCTCCGGGAGAATCGGCGAGCGGCAGCTTCCCAAAAGCGAAGATGCAAGCTGCAGCACACAGGCACAGTGTGGGCAGCCTTCAGACTTAGAGAAAACAGTACTTTACCACTCTCCTGCCTTTTCCATGGTTATTCTATTGGAAAAGAACGAGTTTTGGACAACTACCTTTCATTCTTGCCAAACTCTTTGCAGACCTCCGTGCAAGCTTTAGAACAAGATTTTGGATGTTTTCTTTCCTGGCAGAGTTTCTCCTTGCAAGATATGGTGGAAAAGCTTTTGGCTGAGTGTAGAGCGGCAAGACACGCAGAAGACGCAGATACGCAGCTCTCCGAAGCTAAGTGCCGGTCCCGGGCTTCTTTCGGCACAAACCGCTCTCAGGAGCTCCCTGCGCTCGCCACAATGCTCTGTGTGTGAAGAAGCCGCTTCTTCGCCTCCGGGAGAATCGGCGAGCGGCAGCTTCCCAAAGGCGAAGATGCAAGCTGCAGCACACAGGCACAGTGTGGGCAGCCTTCAGACTTAGAGAAAACAGAACTTTACCACTCTCCTGCCTTTTCCATGGTTATTCTATTGGAAAAGAACGAGTTTTGGACAACTACCTTTCATTCTTGCCAAACTCTTTGCAGACCTCCGTGCAAGCTTTAGAACAAGATTTTGGATGTTTTCTTTCCTGGCAGAGTTTCTCTTTGCAAGATATGGTGGAAAAGCTTTTTGCTGAGTGTAGAGCGGCAAGACACGCAGAAGACGCAGATACGCAGCTCTCCGAAGCTAAGTGCCGGTCCTGGGCATCTTTCGGCACAAACCGCTCTCAGGAGCTCCCTGCGCTCGCCACAATGCTCTGTGTGCGAAGAAGCCGCTTCTTCGCCTCCGGGAGAATCGGCGAGCGGCAGCTTCCCAAAAGCGAAGATGCAAGCTGCAGCACACAGGCACAGTGTGGGCAGCCTTCAGACTTAGAGAAAACAGTACTTTACCACTCTCCTGCCTTTTCCATGGTTATTCTATTGGAAAAGAACGAGTTTTGGACAACTACCTTTCATTCTTGCCAAACTCTTTGCAGACCCCCGTGCAAGCTTTAGAACAATATTTTGGATGTTTTCTTTCCTGGCAGAGTTTCTCTTTGCAAGATATGGTGGAAAAGCTTTTTGCTGAGTGTTGAGTGGCAAGACACGCAGAAGACGCAGATACGCAGCTCTCCGAAGCTAAGTGCCGGTCCTGGGCATCTTTCGGCACAAACCGCTCTCAGGAGCTCCCTGCGCTTGCCACAATGTTGTGTGCGAAGAAGCCGCTTCTTCGCCTCCGGGAGAATCGGCGAGCGGCAGCTTCCCAAAGGCGAAGATGCAAGCTGCAGCACACAGGCACAGTGTGGGCAGCATTCAGACTTAGAGAAAACAGTACTTTACCACTCTCCTGCCTTTTCCATGGTTATTCTATTGGAAAAGAACGAGTTTTGGACAACTACCTTTCATTCTTGCCAAACTCTTTGCAGACCCCCGTGCAAGCTTTAGAACAAGATTTTGGATGTTTTCTTTCCTGGCAGAGTTTCTCCTTGCAAGATATGGTGGAAAAGCTTTTGGCTGAGTGTAGAGCGGCAAGACACGCAGAAGACGCAGATACGCAGCTCTCCGAAGCTAAGTGCCGGTCCCGGGCTTCTTTCGGCACAAACCGCTCTCAGGAGCTCCCTGCGCTCGCCACAATGCTCTGTGTGCGAAGAAGCCGCTTCTTCGCCTCCGGGAGAATCGGCGAGCGGCAGCTTCCCAAAAGCGAAGATGCAAGCTGCACCACACAGGCACAGTGTGAGCAGCATTCAGACTTAGAGAAAACAGAACTTTACCACTCTCCTGCCTTTTCCATGGTTATTCTATTGGAAAAGAACGAGTTTTGGACAACTACCTTTCATTCTTGCCAAACTCTTTGCAGACCCCCGTGCAAGCTTTAGAACAATATTTTGGATGTTTTCTTTCCTGGCAGAGTTTCTCTTTGCAAGATATGGTGGAAAAGCTTTTTGCTGAGTGTTGAGTGGCAAGACACGCAGAAGACGCAGATACGCAGCTCTCCGAAGCTAAGTGCCGGTCCTGGGCATCTTTCGGCACAAACCGCTCTCAGGAGCTCCCTGCGCTTGCCACAATGTTGTGTGCGAAGAAGCCGCTTCTTCGCCTCCGGGAGAATCGGCGAGCGGCAGCTTCCCAAAGGCGAAGATGCAAGCTGCAGCACACAGGCACAGTGTGGGCAGCATTCAGACTTAGAGAAAACAGTACTTTACCACTCTCCTGCCTTTTCCATGGTTATTCTATTGGAAAAGAACGAGTTTTGGACAACTACCTTTCATTCTTGCCAAACTCTTTGCAGACCCCCGTGCAAGCTTTAGAACAAGATTTTGGATGTTTTCTTTCCTGGCAGAGTTTCTCCTTGCAAGATATGGTGGAAAAGCTTTTGGCTGAGTGTAGAGCGGCAAGACACGCAGAAGACGCAGATACGCAGCTCTCCGAAGCTAAGTGCCGGTCCCGGGCTTCTTTCGGCACAAACCGCTCTCAGGAGCTCCCTGCGCTCGCCACAATGCTCTGTGTGCGAAGAAGCCGCTTCTTCGCCTCCGGGAGAATCGGCGAGCGGCAGCTTCCCAAAAGCGAAGATGCAAGCTGCACCACACAGGCACAGTGTGAGCAGCATTCAGACTTAGAGAAAACAGAACTTTACCACTCTCCTGCCTTTTCCATGGTTATTCTATTGGAAAAGAACGAGTTTTGGACAACTACCTTTCATTCTTGCCAAACTCTTTGCAGACCTCCGTGCAAGCTTTAGAACAAGATTTTGGATGTTTTCTTTCCTGGCAGAGTTTCTCTTTGCAAGATATGGTGGAAAAGCTTTTTGCTGAGTGTAGAGCGGCAAGACACGCAGAAGACGCAGATACGCAGCTCTCCGAAGCTAAGTGCCGGTCCTGGGCATCTTTCGGCACAAACCGCTCTCAGGAGCTCCCTGCGCTCGCCACAATGTTGTGTGCAAAGAAGCCGCTTCTTCGCCTCCGGGAGAATCGGCGAGCGGCAGCTTCCCAAAGGCGAAGATGCAAGCTGCAGCACACAGGCACAGTGTGGGCAGCCTTAAGACTTAGAGAAAACAGTACTTTACCACTCTCCTGCCTTTTCCATTGTTATTCTATTGGAAAAGAACGAGTTTTGGACAACTACCTTTCATTCTTGCCAAACTCTTTGCAGACCTCCGTGCAAGCTTTAGAACAAGATTTTGGATGTTTTCTTTCCTGGCAGAGTTTCTCCTTGCAAGATATGGTGGAAAAGCTTTTTGCTGAGTGTAGAGCGGCAAGACACGCAGAAGACGCAGATACGCAGCTCTCCGAAGCTAAGTGCCGGTCCCGGGCTTCTTTCGGCACAAACCGCTCTCAGGAGCTCCCTGCGCTCGCCACAATGCTCTGTGTGCGAAGAAGCCGCTTCATCGCCTCCGGGAGAATCGGCGAGCGGCAGCTTCCCAAAGGCAAAGATGCAAGCTGCAGCACACAGGCACAGTGTGGGCAGCCTTCAGACTTAGAGAAAACAGTACTTTACCACTCTCCTGCCTTTTCCATGGTTATTCTATTGGAAAAGAACGAGTTTTGGACAACTACCTTTCATTCTTGCCAAACTCTTTGCAGACCCCCGTGCAAGCTTTAGAACAAGATTTTGGATGTTTTCTTTCCTGGCAGAGTTTCTCTTTGCAAGATATGGTGGAAAAGCTTTTTGCTGAGTGTTGAGTGGCAAGACACGCAGAAGACGCAGATACGCAGCTCTCCGAAGCTAAGTGCCGGTCCTGGGCATCTTTCGGCACAAACCGCTCTCAGGAGCTCCCTGCGCTTGCCACAATGTTGTGTGCGAAGAAGCCGCTTCTTCGCCTCCGGGAGAATCGTCGAGCGGCCTCTTCCCAAAGGCGAAGATGCAAGCTGCAGCACACAGGCACAGTGTGGGCAGCATTCAGACTTAGAGAAAACAGTACTTTACCACTCTCCTGCCTTTTCCATGGTTATTCTATTGGAAAAGAACGAGTTTTGGACAACTACCTTTCATTCTTGCCAAACTCTTTGCAGACCCCCGTGCAAGCTTTAGAACAAGATTTTGGATGTTTTCTTTCCTGGCAGAGTTTCTCCTTGCAAGATATGGTGGAAAAGCTTTTTGCTGAGTGTAGAGCGGCAAGACACGCAGAAGACGCAGATACGCAGCTCTCCGAAGCTAAGTGCCGGTCCCGGGCTTCTTTCGGCACAAACCGCTCTCAGGAGCTCCCTGCGCTCGCCACAATGCTCTGTGTGCGAAGAAGCCGCTTCTTCGCCTGCGGGAGAATTGGCGAGCGGCAGCTTCCCAAAGGCGAAGATGCAAGCTGCAGCACACAGGCACAGTGTGGGCAGCCTTCAGACTTAGAGAAAACAGTACTTTACCACTCTCCTGCCTTTTCCATGGTTATTCTATTGGAAAAGAACGAGTTTTGGACAACTACCTTTCATTCTTGCCAAACTCTTTGCAGACCCCCGTGCAAGCTTTAGAACAAGATTTTGGATATTTTCTTTCCTGGCAGAGTTTCTCCTTGCAAGATATGGTGGAAAAGCTTTTTGCTGAGTGTAGAGCGGCAAGGCACGCAGAAGACGCAGATACGCAGCTCTCCGAAGCTAAGTGCCGGTCCCGGGCTTCTTTCGGCACAAACCGCTCTCAGGAGCTCCCTGCGCTCGCCACAATGCTCTGTGTGCGAAGAAGCCGCTTCTTCGCCTCCGGGAGAATCGGCGAGCGGCAGCTTCCCAAAGGCGAAGATGCAAGCTGCAGCACACAGGCACAGTGTGGGTAGCATTCAGACTTAGAGAAAACAGTACTTTACCACTCTCCTGCCTTTTCCATGGTTATTCTATTGGAAAAGAACGAGTTTTGGACAACTACCTTTCATTCTTGCCAAACTCTTTGCAGACCCCCGTGCAAGCTTTAGAACAAGATTTTGGATGTTTTCTTTCCTGGCAGAGTTTCTCCTTGCAAGATATGCTGGAAAAGCTTTTTGCTGAGTGTAGAGCGGCAAGACACGCAGAAGACGCAGATACGCAGCTCTCCGAAGCTAAGTGCCGGTCCCGGGCTTCTTTCGGCACAAACCGCTCTCAGGGGCTCCCTGCGCTCGCCACAATGCTCTGTGTGCGAAGAAGCCGCTTCTTCGCCTCCGGGAGAATCGGCGAGCGGCAGCTTCCCAAAGGCGAAGATGCAAGCTGCAGCACACAGGCACAGTGTGGGCAGCATTCAGACTTAGAGAAAACAGTACTTTACCACTCTCCTGCCTTTTCCATGGTTATTCTATTGGAAAAGAACGAGTTTTGGACAACTACCTTTCATTCTTGCCAAACTCTTTGCAGACCCCCGTGCAAGCTTTAGAACAAGATTTTGGATGTTTTCTTTCCTGGCAGAGTTTCTCCTTGCAAGATATGCTGGAAAAGCTTTTTGCTGAGTGTAGAGCGGCAAGACACGCAGAAGACGCAGATACGCAGCTCTCCGAAGCTAAGTGCCGGTCCCGGGCTTCTTTCGGCACAAACCGCTCTCAGGGGCTCCCTGCGCTCGCCACAATGCTCTGTGTGCGAAGAAGCCGCTTCTTCGCCTCCGGGAGAATCGGCGAGCGGCAGCTTCCCAAAGGCGAAGATGCAAGCTGCAGCACACAGGCACAGTGTGGGCAGCATTCAGACTTAGAGAAAACAGTACTTTACCACTCTCCTGCCTTTTCCATGGTTATTCTATTGGAAAAGAACGAGTTTTGGACAACTACCTTTCATTCTTGCCAAACTCTTTGCAGACCCCCGTGCAAGCTTTAGAACAAGATTTTGGATGTTTTCTTTCCTGGCAGAGTTTCTCCTTGCAAGATATGGTGGAAAAGCTTTTTGCTGAGTGTAGAGCGGCAAGACACGCAGAAGACGCAGATACGCAGCTCTCCGAAGCTAAGTGCCGGTCCCGGGCTTCTTTCGGCACAAACCGCTCTCAGGAGCTCCCTGCGCTCGCCACAATGCTCTGTGTGCGAAGAAGCCGCTTCTTCGCCTCTGGGAGAATCGGCGAGCGGCAGCTTCCCAAAGGCGAAGATGCAAGCTGCAGCACACAGGCACAGTGTGGGCAGCATTCAGACTTAGAGAAAACAGTACTTTACCACTCTCCTGCCTTTTCCATGGTTATTCTATTGGAAAAGAACGAGTTTTGGACAACTACCTTTCATTCTTGCCAAACTCTTTGCAGACCCCCGTGCAAGCTTTAGAACAAGATTTTGGATGTTTTCTTCCGTGGCAGAGTTTCTCTTTGCAAGATATGGTGGAAAAGCTTTTTGCTGAGTGTAGAGCGGCAAGACACGCAGAAGACGCAGATACGCAGCTCTCCGAAGCTAAGTGCCGGTCCCGGGCTTCTTTCGGCACAAACCGCTCTCAGGAGCTCCCTGCGCTCGCCACAATGCTCTGTGTGCGAAGAAGCCGCTTCTTCGCCTCCGGGAGAATCGGCGAGCGGCAGCTTCCCAAAGGCGAAGATGCAAGCTGCAGCACGCAGGCACAGTGTGGGCAGCCTTCAGACTTAGAGAAAACAGTACTTTACCACTCTCCTGCCTTTTCCATGGTTATTCTATTGGAAAAGAACGAGTTTTGGACAACTACCTTTCATTCTTGCCAAACTCTTTGCAGACCCCCGTGCAAGCTTTAGAACAAGATTTTGGATGTTTTCTTTCCTGGCAGAGTTTCTCCTTGCAAGATATGCTGGAAAAGCTTTTTGCTGAGTGTAGAGCGGCAAGACACGCAGAAGACGCAGATACGCAGCTCTCCGAAGCTAAGTGCCGGTCCCGGGCTTCTTTCGGCACAAACCGCTCTCAGGAGCTCCCTGTGCTCGCCACAATGCTCTGTGTGCGAAGAAGCCGCTTCTTCGCCTCTGGGAGAATCGGCGAGCGGCAGCTTCCCAAAGGCGAAGATGCAAGCTGCAGCACACAGGCACAGTGTGGGCAGCATTCAGACTTAGAGAAAACAGTACTTTACCACTCTCCTGCCTTTTCCATGGTTATTCTATTGGAAAAGAACGAGTTTTGGACAACTACCTTTCATTCTTGCCAAACTCTTTGCAGACCCCCGTGCAAGCTTTAGAACAAGATTTTGGATGTTTTCTTTCCTGGCAGAGTTTCTCCTTGCAAGATATGGTGGAAAAGCTTTTGGCTGAGCGTAGAGCGGCAAGACACGCAGAAGACGCAGATACGCAGCTCTCCGAAGCTAAGTGCCGGTCCCGGGCTTCTTTCGGCACAAACCGCTCTCAGGAGCTCCCTGCGCTGGCCCCAATGCTCTGTGTGTGAAGAAGCCACTTCTTCGCCTCCGGGAGAATCGGCGAGCGGCAGCTTCCCAAAGGCGAAGATGCAAGCTGCAGCACGCAGGCACAGTGTGGGCAGCATTCAGACTTAGAGAAAACAGTACTTTACCACTCTCCTGCCTTTTCCATGGTTATTCTATTGGAAAAGAACGAGTTTTGGACAACTACCTTTCATTCTTGCCAAACTCTTTGCAGACCCCCGTGCAAGCTTTAGAACAAGATTTTGGATGTTTTCTTTCCTGGCAGAGTTTCTCCTTGCAAGATATGCTGGAAAAGCTTTTTGCTGAGTGTAGAGCGGTAAGACACGCAGAAGATGCATATACGCAGCTCTCCGAAGCTAAGTGCCGGTCCCGGGCTTCTTTCGGCACAAACCGCTCTCAGGAGCTCCCTGTGCTCGCCACAATGCTCTGTGTGCGAAGAAGCCGCTTCTTCGCCTCCGGGAGAATCGGCGAGCGGCAGCTTCCCAAAGGCGAAGATGCAAGCTGCAGCACACAGGCACAGTGTGGGCAGCCTTCAGACTTAGAGAAAACAGTACTTTACCACTCTCCTGCCTTTTCCATGGTTATTCTATTGGAAAAGAACGAGTTTTGGACAACTACCTTTCATTCTTGCCAAACTCTTTGCAGACCCCCGTGCAAGCTTTAGAACAAGATTTTGGATGTTTTCTTTCCTGGCAGAGTTTCTCCTTGCAAGATATGGTGGAAAAGCTTTTTGCTGAGTGTAGAGCGGCAAGGCACGCAGAAGACGCAGATACGCAGCTCTCCGAAGCTAAGTGCCGGTCCCGGGCTTCTTTCGGCACAAACCGCTCTCAGGAGCTCCCTGCGCTCGCCACAATGCTCTGTGTGCGAAGAAGCCGCTTCTTCGCCTCCGGGAGAATCGGCGAGCGGCAGCTTCCCAAAGGCGAAGATGCAAGCTGCAGCACACAGGCACAGTGTGGGCAGCCTTCAGACTTAGAGAAAACAGTACTTTACCACTCTCCTGCCTTTTCCATGGTTATTCTATTGGAAAAGAACGAGTTTTGGACAACTACCTTTCATTCTTGCCAAACTCTTTGCAGACCCCCGTGCAAGCTTTAGAACAAGATTTTGGATGTTTTCTTCCGTGGCAGAGTTTCTCCTTGCAAGATATGGTGGAAAAGCTTTTTGCTGAGTGTAGAGCGGCAAGACACGCAGAAGACGCAGATACGCAGCTCTCCGAAGCTAAGTGCCGGTCCCGGGCTTCTTTCGGCACAAACCGCTCTCAGGAGCTCCCTGCGCTCGCCACAATGCTCTGTGTGCGAAGAAGCCGCTTCTTCGCCTCCGGGAGAATCGGCGAGCGGCAGCTTCCCAAAGGCGAAGATGCAAGCTGCAGCACACAGGCACAGTGTGGGCAGCCTTCAGACTTAGAGAAAACAGTACTTTACCACTCTCCTGCCTTTTCCATGGTTATTCTATTGGAAAAGAACGAGTTTTGGACAACTACCTTTCATTCTTGCCAAACTCTTTGCAGACCCCCGTGCAAGCTTTAGAACAAGATTTTGGATGTTTTCTTTCCTGGCAGAGTTTCTCCTTGCAAGATATGGTGGAAAAGCTTTTTGCTGAGTGTAGAGCGGCAAGACACGCAGAAGACGCAGATACGCAGCTCTCCGAAGCTAAGTGCCGGTCCCGGGCTTCTTTCGGCACAAACCGCTCTCAGGAGCTCCCTGCGCTCGCCACAATGCTCTGTGTGCGAAGAAGCTGCTTCTTCGCCTCTGGGAGAATCGGCGAGCGGCAGCTTCCCAAAGGCGAAGATGCAAGCTGCAGCACACAGGCACAGTGTGGGCAGCATTCAGACTTAGAGAAAACAGTACTTTACCACTCTCCTGCCTTTTCCATGGTTATTCTATTGGAAAAGAACGAGTTTTGGACAACTACCTTTCATTCTTGCCAAACTCTTTGCAGACCCCCGTGCAAGCTTTAGAACAAGATTTTGGATGTTTTCTTTCCTGGCAGAGTTTCTCCTTGCAAGATATGGTGGAAAAGCTTTTGGCTGAGCGTAGAGCGGCAAGACACGCAGAAGACGCAGATACGCAGCTCTCCGAAGCTAAGTGCCGGTCCCGGGCTTCTTTCGGCACAAACCGCTCTCAGGAGCTCCCTGCGCTCGCCACAATGCTCTGTGTGCGAAGAAGCCGCTTCTTCGCCTCCGGGAGAATCGGCGAGCGGCAGCTTCCCAAAGGCGAAGATGCAAGCTGCAGCACGCAGGCACAGTGTGGGCAGCATTCAGACTTAGAGAAAACAGTACTTTACCACTCTCCTGCCTTTTCCATGGTTATTCTATTGGAAAAGAACGAGTTTTGGACAACTACCTTTCATTCTTGCCAAACTCTTTGCAGACCCCCGTGCAAGCTTTAGAACAAGATTTTGGATGTTTTCTTTCCTGGCAGAGTTTCTCCTTGCAAGATATGCTGGAAAAGCTTTTTGCTGAGTGTAGAGCGGCAAGACACGCAGAAGATGCATATACGCAGCTCTCCGAAGCTAAGTGCCGGTCCCGGGCTTCTTTCGGCACAAACCGCTCTCAGGAGCTCCCTGCGCTCGCCACAATGCTCTGTGTGCGAAGAAGCCGCTTCTTCGCCTCCGGGAGAATCGGCGAGCGGCAGCTTCCCAAAGGCGAAGATGCAAGCTGCAGCACACAGGCACAGTGTGGGCAGCCTTCAGACTTAGAGAAAACAGTACTTTACCACTCTCCTGCCTTTTCCATGGTTATTCTATTGGAAAAGAACGAGTTTTGGACAACTACCTTTCATTCTTGCCAAACTCTTTGCAGACCCCCGTGCAAGCTTTAGAACAAGATTTTGGATGTTTTCTTTCCTGGCAGAGTTTCTCCTTGCAAGATATGGTGGAAAAGCTTTTTGCTGAGTGTAGAGCGGCAAGACACGCAGAAGATGCATATACGCAGCTCTCCGAAGCTAAGTGCCGGTCCCGGGCTTCTTTCGGCACAAACCGCTCTCAGGAGCTCCCTGCGCTCGCCACAATGCTCTGTGTGCGAAGAAGCCGCTTCTTCGCCTCCGGGAGAATCGGCGAGCGGCAGCTTCCCAAAGGCGAAGATGCAAGCTGCAGCACACAGGCACAGTGTGGGCAGCCTTCAGACTTAGAGAAAACAGTACTTTACCACTCTCCTGCCTTTTCCATGGTTATTCTATTGGAAAAGAACGAGTTTTGGACAACTACCTTTCATTCTTGCCAAACTCTTTGCAGACCCCCGTGCAAGCTTTAGAACAAGATTTTGGATGTTTTCTTTCCTGGCAGAGTTTCTCCTTGCAAGATATGGTGGAAAAGCTTTTTGCTGAGTGTAGAGCGGCAAGACACGCAGAAGATGCATATACGCAGCTCTCCGAAGCTAAGTGCCGGTCCCGGGCTTCTTTCGGCACAAACCGCTCTCAGGAGCTCCCTGCGCTCGCCACAATGCTCTGTGTGCGAAGAAGCCGCTTCTTCGCCTCTGGGAGAATCGGCGAGCGGCAGCTTCCCAAAGGCGAAGATGCAAGCTGCAGCACACAGGCACAGTGTGGGCAGCATTCAGACTTAGAGAAAACAGTACTTTACCACTCTCCTGCCTTTTCCATGGTTATTCTATTGGAAAAGAACGAGTTTTGGACAACTACCTTTCATTCTTGCCAAACTCTTTGCAGACCCCCGTGCAAGCTTTAGAACAAGATTTTGGATGTTTTCTTTCCTGGCAGAGTTTCTCCTTGCAAGATATGGTGGAAAAGCTTTTGGCTGAGCGTAGAGCGGCAAGACACGCAGAAGACGCAGATACGCAGCTCTCCGAAGCTAAGTGCCGGTCCCGGGCTTCTTTCGGCACAAACCGCTCTCAGGAGCTCCCTGCGCTCGCCACAATGCTCTGTGTGCGAAGAAGCCGCTTCTTCGCCTCCGGGAGAATCGGCGAGCGGCAGCTTCCCAAAGGCGAAGATGCAAGCTGCAGCACGCAGGCACAGTGTGGGCAGCATTCAGACTTAGAGAAAACAGTACTTTACCACTCTCCTGCCTTTTCCATGGTTATTCTATTGGAAAAGAACGAGTTTTGGACAACTACCTTTCATTCTTGCCAAACTCTTTGCAGACCCCCGTGCAAGCTTTAGAACAAGATTTTGGATGTTTTCTTTCCTGGCAGAGTTTCTCCTTGCAAGATATGCTGGAAAAGCTTTTTGCTGAGTGTAGAGCGGCAAGACACGCAGAAGACGCAGATACGCAGCTCTCCGAAGCTAAGTGCCGGTCCCGGGCTTCTTTCGGCACAAACCGCTCTCAGGAGCTCCCTGCGCTCGCCACAATGCTCTGTGTGCGAAGAAGCTGCTTCTTCGCCTCTGGGAGAATCGGCGAGCGGCAGCTTCCCAAAGGCGAAGATGCAAGCTGCAGCACACAGGCACAGTGTGGGCAGCATTCAGACTTAGAGAAAACAGTACTTTACCACTCTCCTGCCTTTTCCATGGTTATTCTATTGGAAAAGAACGAGTTTTGGACAACTACCTTTCATTCTTGCCAAACTCTTTGCAGACCCCCGTGCAAGCTTTAGAACAAGATTTTGGATGTTTTCTTTCCTGGCAGAGTTTCTCCTTGCAAGATATGGTGGAAAAGCTTTTGGCTGAGTGTAGAGCGGCAAGACACGCAGAAGACGCAGATACGCAGCTCTCCGAAGCTAAGTGCCGGTCCCGGGCTTCTTTCGGCACAAACCGCTCTCAGGAGCTCCCTGCGCTCGCCACAATGCTCTGTGTGCGAAGAAGCCGCTTCTTCGCCTCCGGGAGAATCGGCGAGCGGCAGCTTCCCAAAGGCGAAGATGCAAGCTGCAGCACGCAGGCACAGTGTGGGCAGCATTCAGACTTAGAGAAAACAGTACTTTACCACTCTCCTGCCTTTTCCATGGTTATTCTATTGGAAAAGAACGAGTTTTGGACAACTACCTTTCATTCTTGCCAAACTCTTTGCAGACCCCCGTGCAAGCTTTAGAACAAGATTTTGGATGTTTTCTTTCCTGGCAGAGTTTCTCCTTGCAAGATATGGTGGAAAAGCTTTTTGCTGAGTGTAGAGCGGCAAGACACGCAGAAGATGCATATACGCAGCTCTCCGAAGCTAAGTGCCGGTCCCGGGCTTCTTTCGGCACAAACCGCTCTCAGGAGCTCCCTGCGCTCGCCACAATGCTCTGTGTGCGAAGAAGCCGCTTCTTCGCCTCCGGGAGAATCGGCGAGCGGCAGCTTCCCAAAGGCGAAGATGCAAGCTGCAGCACACAGGCACAGTGTGGGCAGCCTTCAGACTTAGAGAAAACAGTACTTTACCACTCTCCTGCCTTTTCCATGGTTATTCTATTGGAAAAGAACGAGTTTTGGACAACTACCTTTCATTCTTGCCAAACTCTTTGCAGACCCCCGTGCAAGCTTTAGAACAAGATTTTGGATGTTTTCTTTCCTGGCAGAGTTTCTCCTTGCAAGATATGGTGGAAAAGCTTTTTGCTGAGTGTAGAGCGGCAAGACACGCAGAAGATGCATATACGCAGCTCTCCGAAGCTAAGTGCCGGTCCCGGGCTTCTTTCGGCACAAACCGCTCTCAGGAGCTCCCTGCGCTCGCCACAATGCTCTGTGTGCGAAGAAGCCGCTTCTTCGCCTCCGGGAGAATCGGCGAGCGGCAGCTTCCCAAAGGCGAAGATGCAAGCTGCAGCACACAGGCACAGTGTGGGCAGCCTTCAGACTTAGAGAAAACAGTACTTTACCACTCTCCTGCCTTTTCCATGGTTATTCTATTGGAAAAGAACGAGTTTTGGACAACTACCTTTCATTCTTGCCAAACTCTTTGCAGACCCCCGTGCAAGCTTTAGAACAAGATTTTGGATGTTTTCTTTCCTGGCAGAGTTTCTCCTTGCAAGATATGGTGGAAAAGCTTTTTGCTGAGTGTAGAGCGGCAAGACACGCAGAAGATGCATATACGCAGCTCTCCGAAGCTAAGTGCCGGTCCCGGGCTTCTTTCGGCACAAACCGCTCTCAGGAGCTCCCTGCGCTCGCCACAATGCTCTGTGTGCGAAGAAGCCGCTTCTTCGCCTCTGGGAGAATCGGCGAGCGGCAGATTCCCAAAGGCGAAGATGCAAGCTGCAGCACACAGGCACAGTGTGGGCAGCATTCAGACTTAGAGAAAACAGTACTTTACCACTCTCCTGCCTTTTCCATGGTTATTCTATTGGAAAAGAACGAGTTTTGGACAACTACCTTTCATTCTTGCCAAACTCTTTGCAGACCCCCGTGCAAGCTTTAGAACAAGATTTTGGATGTTTTCTTTCCTGGCAGAGTTTCTCCTTGCAAGATATGCTGGAAAAGCTTTTGGCTGAGCGTAGAGCGGCAAGACACGCAGAAGACGCAGATACGCAGCTCTCCGAAGCTAAGTGCCGGTCCCGGGCTTCTTTCGGCACAAACCGCTCTCAGGAGCTCCCTGCGCTCGCCACAATGCTCTGTGTGCGAAGAAGCCGCTTCTTCGCCTCCGGGAGAATCGGCGAGCGGCAGCTTCCCAAAGGCGAAGATGCAAGCTGCAGCACGCAGGCACAGTGTGGGCAGCATTCAGACTTAGAGAAAACAGTACTTTACCACTCTCCTGCCTTTTCCATGGTTATTCTATTGGAAAAGAACGAGTTTTGGACAACTACCTTTCATTCTTGCCAAACTCTTTGCAGACCCCCGTGCAAGCTTTAGAACAAGATTTTGGATGTTTTCTTTCCTGGCAGAGTTTCTCCTTGCAAGATATGCTGGAAAAGCTTTTTGCTGAGTGTAGAGCGGCAAGACACGCAGAAGACGCAGATACGCAGCTCTCCGAAGCTAAGTGCCGGTCCCGGGCTTCTTTCGGCACAAACCGCTCTCAGGAGCTCCCTGCGCTCGCCACAATGCTCTGTGTGCGAAGAAGCCGCTTCTTCGCCTCCGGGAGAATCGGCGAGCAGCAGCTTCCCAAAGGCGAAGATGCAAGCTGCAGCACACAGGCACAGTGTGGGCAGCCTTCAGACTTCGAGAAAACAGTACTTTACCACTCTCCTGCCTTTTCCATGGTTATTCTATTGGAAAAGAACGAGTTTTGGACAACTACCTTTCATTCTTGCCAAACTCTTTGCAGACCCCCGTGCAAGCTTTAGAACAAGATTTTGGATGTTTTCTTTCCTGGCAGAGTTTCTCCTTGCAAGATATGGTGGAAAAGCTTTTTGCTGAGTGTAGAGCGGCAAGACACGCAGAAGACGCAGATACGCAGCTCTCCGAAGCTAAGTGCCGGTCCCGGGCTTCTTTCGGCACAAACCGCTCTCAGGAGCTCCCTGCGCTCGCCACAATGCTCTGTGTGCGAAGAAGCCGCTTCTTCGCCTCCGGGAGAATCGGCGAGCGGCAGCTTCCCAAAGGCGAAGATGCAAGCTGCAGCACACAGGCACAGTGTGGGCAGCCTTCAGACTTAGAGAAAACAGTACTTTACCACTCTCCTGCCTTTTCCATGGTTATTCTATTGGAAAAGAACGAGTTTTGGACAACTACCTTTCATTCTTGCCAAACTCTTTGCAGACCCCCGTGCAAGCTTTAGAACAAGATTTTGGATGTTTTCTTTCCTGGCAGAGTTTCTCCTTGCAAGATATGGTGGAAAAGCTTTTGGCTGAGTGTAGAGCGGCAAGACACGCAGAAGACGCAGATACGCAGCTCTCCGAAGCTAAGTGCCGGTCCCGGGCTTCTTTCGGCACAAACCGCTCTCAGGAGCTCCCTGCGCTCGCCACAATGCTCTGTGTGTGAAGAAGCCGCTTCTTCGCCTCCGGGAGAATCGGCGAGCGGCAGCTTCCCAAAGGCGAAGATGCAAGCTGCAGCACACAGGCACAGTGTGGGCAGCCTTCAGACTTAGAGAAAACAGTACTTTACCACTCTCCTGCCTTTTCCATGGTTATTCTATTGGAAAAGAACGAGTTTTGGACAACTACCTTTCATTCTTGCCAAACTCTTTGCAGACCCCCGTGCAAGCTTTAGAACAAGATTTTGGATGTTTTCTTTCCTGGCAGAGTTTCTCCTTGCAAGATATGGTGGAAAAGCTTTTTGCTGAGTGTAGAGCGGCAAGACACGCAGAAGACGCAGATACGCAGCTCTCCGAAGCTAAGTGCCGGTCCCGGGCTTCTTTCGGCACAAACCGCTCTCAGGAGCTCCCTGCGCTCGCCACAATGCTCTGTGTGCGAAGAAGCCGCTTCTTCGCCTCCGGGAGAATCGGTGAGCGGCAGCTTCCCAAAGGCGAAGATGCAAGCTGCAGCACACAGGCACAGTGTGGGCAGCCTTCAGACTTAGAGAAAACAGTACTTTACCACTCTCCTGCCTTTTCCATGGTTATTCTATTGGAAAAGAACGAGTTTTGGACAACTACCTTTCATTCTTGCCAAACTCTTTGCAGACCCCCGTGCAAGCTTTAGAACAAGATTTTGGATGTTTTCTTTCCTGGCAGAGTTTCTCCTTGCAAGATATGGTGGAAAAGCTTTTGGCTGAGTGTAGAGCGGCAAGACACGCAGAAGACGCAGATACGCAGCTCTCCGAAGCTAAGTGCCGGTCCCGGGCTTCTTTCGGCACAAACCGCTCTCAGGAGCTCCCTCCGCTCGCCACAATGCTGTGTGTGCGAAGAAACCGCTTCTTCGCCTCCGGGAGAATCGGCGAGCGGCAGCTTCCCAAAGGCGAAGATGCAAGCTGCAGCACACAGGCACAGTGTGGGCAGCCTTCAGACTTAGAGAAAACAGTACTTTACCACTCTCCTGCCTTTTCCATGGTTATTCTATTGGAAAAGAACGAGTTTTGGACAACTACCTTTCATTCTTGCCAAACTCTTTGCAGACCTCCGTGCAAGCTTTAGAACAAGATTTTGGATGTTTTCTTTCCTGGCAGAGTTTCTCCTTGCAAGATATGGTGGAAAAGCTTTTTGCTGAGTGTAGAGCGGCAAGACACGCAGAAGACGCAGATACGCAGCTCTCCGAAGCTAAGTGCCGGTCCCGGGCTTCTTTCGGCACAAACCGCTCTCAGGAGCTCCCTGCGCTCGCCACAATGCTCTGTGTGCGAAGAAGCCGCTTCTTCGCCTGCGGGAGAATCGGCGAGCGGCAGCTTCCCAAAGGCGAAGATGCAAGCTGCAGCACACAGGCACAGTGTGGGCAGCCTTCAGACTTAGAGAAAACAGTACTTTACCACTCTCCTGCCTTTTCCATGGTTATTCTATTGGAAAAGAACGAGTTTTGGACAACTACCTTTCATTCTTGCCAAACTCTTTGCAGACCCCCGTGCAAGCTTTAGAACAAGATTTTGGATGTTTTCTTTCCTGGCAGAGTTTCTCCTTGCAAGATATGGTGGAAAAGCTTTTTGCTGAGTGTAGAGCGGCAAGACACGCAGAAGACGCAGATACGCAGCTCTCCGAAGCTAAGTGCCGGTCCCGGGCTTCTTTCGGCACAAACCGCTCTCAGGAGCTCCCTCCGCTCGCCACAATGCTGTGTGGGCGAAGAAACCGCTTCTTCGCCTCCGGGAGAATCGGCGAGCGGCAGCTTCCCAAAGGCGAAGATGCAAGCTGCAGCACACAGGCACAGTGTGGGCAGCCTTCAGACTTAGAGAAAACAGTACTTTACCACTCTCCTGCCTTTTCCATGGTTATTCTATTGGAAAAGAACGAGTTTTGGACAACTACCTTTCATTCTTGCCAAACTCTTTGCACACCCCCGTGCAAGCTTTAGAACAAGATTTTGGATGTTTTCTTTCCTGGCAGAGTTTCTCCTTGCAAGATATGCTGGAAAAGCTTTTGGCTGAGTGTAGAGCGGCAAGACACGCAGAAGACGCAGATACGCAGCTCTCCGAAGCTAAGTGCCGGTCCCGGGCTTCTTTCGGCACAAACCGCTCTCAGGAGCTCCCTGCGCTCGCCACAATGCTCTGTGTGCGAAGAAGCCGCTTCTTCGCCTCCGGGAGAATCGGCGAGCGGCAGCTTCCCAAAGGCGAAGATGCAAGCTGCAGCACACAGGCACAGTGTGGGCAGCCTTCAGACTTAGAGAAAACAGTACTTTACCACTCTCCTGCCTTTTCCATGGTTATTCTATTGGAAAAGAACGAGTTTTGGACAACTACCTTTCATTCTTGCCAAACTCTTTGCAGACCCCCGTGCAAGCTTTAGAACAAGATTTTGGACGTTTTCTTTCCTGGCAGAGTTTCTCCTTGCAAGATATGGTGGAAAAGCTTTTGGCTGAGTGTAGAGCGGCAAGACACGCAGAAGACGCAGATACGCAGCTCTCCGAAGCTAAGTGCCGGTCCCGGGCTTCTTTCGGCACAAACCGCTCTCAGGAGCTCCCTGCGCTCGCCACAATGCTCTGTGTGCGAAGAAGCCGCTTCTTCGCCTCCGGGAGAATCGGCGAGCGGCAGCTTCCCAAAGGCGAAGATGCAAGCTGCAGCACACAGGCACAGTGTGGGCAGCCTTCAGACTTAGAGAAAACAGTACTTTACCACTCTCCTGCCTTTTCCATGGTTATTCTATTGGAAAAGAACGAGTTTTGGACAACTACCTTTCATTCTTGTCAAACTCTTTGCAGACCTCCGTGCAAGCTTTAGAACAAGATTTTGGACGTTTTCTTTCCTGGCAGAGTTTCTCCTTGCAAGATATGGTGGAAAAGCTTTTGGCTGAGTGTAGAGCGGCAAGACACGCAGAAGACGCAGATACGCAGCTCTCCGAAGCTAAGTGCCGGTCCCGGGCTTCTTTCGGCACAAACCGCTCTCAGGAGCTCCCTGCGCTCGCCACAATGCTCTGTGTGCGAAGAAGCCGCTTCTTCGCCTCCGGGAGAATCGGCGAGCGGCAGCTTCCCAAAGGCGAAGATGCAAGCTGCAGCACACAGGCACAGTGTGGGCAGCCTTCAGACTTAGAGAAAACAGTACTTTACCACTCTCCTGCCTTTTCCATGGTTATTCTATTGGAAAAGAACGAGTTTTGGACAACTACCTTTCATTCTTGCCAAACTCTTTGCACACCCCCGTGCAAGCTTTAGAACAAGATTTTGGATGTTTTCTTTCCTGGCAGAGTTTCTCCTTGCAAGATATGGTGGAAAAGCTTTTTGCTGAGTGTTGAGCGGCAAGACACGCAGAAGACGCAGATACGCAGCTCTCCGAAGCTAAGTGCCGGTCCCGGGCTTCTTTCGGCACAAACCGCTCTCAGGAGCTCCGTGCGCTCGCCACAATGCTCTGTGTGCGAAGAAGCCGCTTCTTCGCCTCCGGGAGAATCGGCGAGCGGCAGCTTCCCAAAGGCGAAGATGCAAGCTGCAGCACACAGGCACAGTGTGGGCAGCCTTCAGACTTAGAGAAAACAGTACTTTACCACTCTCCTGCCTTTTCCATGGTTATTCTATTGGAAAAGAACGAGTTTTGGACAACTACCTTTCATTCTTGCCAAACTCTTTGCAGACCCCCGTGCAAGCTTTAGAACAAGATTTTGGATGTTTTCTTTCCTGGCAGAGTTTCTCCTTGCAAGATATGGTGGAAAAGCTTTTTGCTGAGTGTAGAGCGGCAAGACACGCAGAAGACGCAGATACGCAGCTCTCCGAAGCTAAGTGCCGGTCCCGGGCTTCTTTCGGCACAAACCGCTCTCAGGAGCTCCCTGCGCTCGCCACAATGCTCTGTGTGCGAAGAAGCCGCTTCTTCGCCTCCGGGAGAATCGGCGAGCGGCAGCTTCCCAAAGGCGAAGATGCAAGCTGCAGCACACAGGCACAGTGTGGGCAGCCTTCAGACTTAGAGAAAACAGTACTTTACCACTCTCCTGCCTTTTCCATGGTTATTCTATTGGAAAAGAACGAGTTTTGGACAACTACCTTTCATTCTTGCCAAACTCTTTGCAGACCCCCGTGCAAGCTTTAGAACAAGATTTTGGATGTTTTCTTTCCTGGCAGAGTTTCTCCTTGCAAGATATGGTGGAAAAGCTTTTTGCTGAGTGTAGAGCGGCAAGACACGCAGAAGACGCAGATACGCAGCTCTCCGAAGCTAAGTGCCGGTCCCGGGCTTCTTTCGGCACAAACCGCTCTCAGGAGCTCCCTGCGCTCGCCACAATGCTCTGTGTGCGAAGAAGCCGCTTCTTCGCCTCCGGGAGAATCGGCGAGCGGCAGCTTCCCAAAGGCGAAGATGCAAGCTGCAGCACACAGGCACAGTGTGGGCAGCCTTCAGACTTAGAGAAAACAGTACTTTACCACTCTCCTGCCTTTTCCATGGTTATTCTATTGGAAAAGAACGAGTTTTGGACAACTACCTTTCATTCTTGCCAAACTCTTTGCAGACCCCCGTGCAAGCTTTAGAACAAGATTTTGGATGTTTTCTTTCCTGGCAGAGTTTCTCCTTGCAAGATATGGTGGAAAAGCTTTTTGCTGAGTGTAGAGCGGCAAGACACGCAGAAGACGCAGATACGCAGCTCTCCGAAGCTAAGTGCCGGTCCCGGGCTTCTTTCGGCACAAACCGCTCTCAGGAGCTCCCTGCGCTCGCCACAATGCTCTGTGTGCGAAGAAGCCGCTTCTTCGCCTCCGGGAGAATCGGCGAGCGGCAGCTTCCCAAAGGCGAAGATGCAAGCTGCAGCACACAGGCACAGTGTGGGCAGCCTTCAGACTTAGAGAAAACAGTACTTTACCACTCTCCTGCCTTTTCCATGGTTATTCTATTGGAAAAGAACGAGTTTTGGACAACTACCTTTCATTCTTGCCAAACTCTTTGCAGACCCCCGTGCAAGCTTTAGAACAAGATTTTGGATGTTTTCTTTCCTGGCAGAGTTTCTCCTTGCAAGATATGGTGGAAAAGCTTTTGGCTGAGTGTAGAGCGGCAAGACACGCAGAAGACGCAGATACGCAGCTCTCCGAAGCTAAGTGCCGGTCCCGGGCTTCTTTCGGCACAAACCGCTCTCAGGAGCTCCCTCCGCTCGCCACAATGCTGTGTGTGCGAAGAAACCGCTTCTTCGCCTCCGGGAGAATCGGCGAGCGGCAGCTTCCCAAAGGCGAAGATGCAAGCTGCAGCACACAGGCACAGTGTGGGCAGCCTTCAGACTTAGAGAAAACAGTACTTTACCACTCTCCTGCCTTTTCCATGGTTATTCTATTGGAAAAGAACGAGTTTTGGACAACTACCTTTCATTCTTGCCAAACTCTTTGCAGACCTCCATGCAAGCTTTAGAACAAGATTTTGGATGTTTTCTTTCCTGGCAGAGTTTCTCCTTGCAAGATATGGTGGAAAAGCTTTTTGCTGAGTGTAGAGCGGCAAGACACGCAGAAGACGCAGATACGCAGCTCTCCGAAGCTAAGTGCCGGTCCCGGGCTTCTTTCGGCACAAACCGCTCTCAGGAGCTCCCTGCGCTCGCCACAATGCTCTGTGTGCGAAGAAGCCGCTTCTTCGCCTCCGGGAGAATCGGCGAGCGGCAGCTTCCCAAAGGCGAAGATGCAAGCTGCAGCACACAGGCACAGTGTGGGCAGCCTTCAGACTTAGAGAAAACAGTACTTTACCACTCTCCTGCCTTTTCCATGGTTATTCTATTGGAAAAGAACGAGTTTTGGACAACTACCTTTCATTCTTGCCAAACTCTTTGCAGACCCCCGTGCAAGCTTTAGAACAAGATTTTGGACGTTTTCTTTCCTGGCAGAGTTTCTCCTTGCAAGATATGGTGGAAAAGCTTTTGGCTGAGTGTAGAGCGGCAAGACACGCAGAAGACGCAGATACGCAGCTCTCCGAAGCTAAGTGCCGGTCCCGGGCTTCTTTCGGCACAAACCGCTCTCAGGAGCTCCCTGCGCTCGCCACAATGCTCTGTGTGCGAAGAAGCCGCTTCTTCGCCTCCGGGAGAATCGGCGAGCGGCAGCTTCCCAAAGGCGAAGATGCAAGCTGCAGCACACAGGCACAGTGTGGGCAGCCTTCAGACTTAGAGAAAACAGTACTTTACCACTCTCCTGCCTTTTCCATGGTTATTCTATTGGAAAAGAACGAGTTTTGGACAACTACCTTTCATTCTTGTCAAACTCTTTGCAGACCTCCGTGCAAGCTTTAGAACAAGATTTTGGACGTTTTCTTTCCTGGCAGAGTTTCTCCTTGCAAGATATGGTGGAAAAGCTTTTGGCTGAGTGTAGAGCGGCAAGACACGCAGAAGACGCAGATACGCAGCTCTCCGAAGCTAAGTGCCGGTCCCGGGCTTCTTTCGGCACAAACCGCTCTCAGGAGCTCCCTGCGCTCGCCACAATGCTCTGTGTGCGAAGAAGCCGCTTCTTCGCCTCCGGGAGAATCGGCGAGCGGCAGCTTCCCAAAGGCGAAGATGCAAGCTGCAGCACACAGGCACAGTGTGGGCAGCCTTCAGACTTAGAGAAAACAGTACTTTACCACTCTCCTGCCTTTTCCATGGTTATTCTATTGGAAAAGAACGAGTTTTGGACAACTACCTTTCATTCTTGCCAAACTCTTTGCACACCCCCGTGCAAGCTTTAGAACAAGATTTTGGATGTTTTCTTTCCTGGCAGAGTTTCTCCTTGCAAGATATGGTGGAAAAGCTTTTTGCTGAGTGTAGAGCGGCAAGACACGCAGAAGACGCAGATACGCAGCTCTCCGAAGCTAAGTGCCGGTCCCGGGCTTCTTTCGGCACAAACCGCTCTCAGGAGCTCCCTGCGCTCGCCACAATGCTCTGTGTGCGAAGAAGCCGCTTCTTCGCCTCCGGGAGAATCGGCGAGCGGCAGCTTCCCAAAGGCGAAGATGCAAGCTGCAGCACACAGGCACAGTGTGGGCAGCCTTCAGACTTAGAGAAAACAGTACTTTACCACTCTCCTGCCTTTTCCATGGTTATTCTATTGGAAAAGAACGAGTTTTGGACAACTACCTTTCATTCTTGCCAAACTCTTTGCAGACCCCCGTGCAAGCTTTAGAACAAGATTTTGGATGTTTTCTTTCCTGGCAGAGTTTCTCCTTGCAAGATATGGTGGAAAAGCTTTTGGCTGAGTGTAGAGCGGCAAGACACGCAGAAGACGCAGATACGCAGCTCTCCGAAGCTAAGTGCCGGTCCCGGGCTTCTTTCGGCACAAACCGCTCTCAGGAGCTCCCTGCGCTCGCCACAATGCTCTGTGTGCGAAGAAGCCGCTTCTTCGCCTCCGGGAGAATCGGCGAGCGGCAGCTTCCCAAAGGCGAAGATGCAAGCTGCAGCACACAGGCACAGTGTGGGCAGCCTTCAGACTTAGAGAAAACAGTACTTTACCACTCTCCTGCCTTTTCCATGGTTATTCTATTGGAAAAGAACGAGTTTTGGACAACTACCTTTCATTCTTGTCAAACTCTTTGCAGACCTCCGTGCAAGCTTTAGAACAAGATTTTGGACGTTTTCTTTCCTGGCAGAGTTTCTCCTTGCAAGATATGGTGGAAAAGCTTTTGGCTGAGTGTAGAGCGGCAAGACACGCAGAAGACACAGATACGCAGCTCTCCGAAGCTAAGTGCCGGTCCCGGGCTTCTTTCGGCACAAACCGCTCTCAGGAGCTCCCTGCGCTCGCCACAATGCTCTGTGTGCGAAGAAGCCGCTTCTTCGCCTCCGGGAGAATCGGCGAGCGGCAGCTTCCCAAAGGCGAAGATGCAAGCTGCAGCACACAGGCACAGTGTGGGCAGCCTTCAGACTTAGAGAAAACAGTACTTTACCACTCTCCTGCCTTTTCCATGGTTATTCTATTGGAAAAGAACGAGTTTTGGACAACTACCTTTCATTCTTGCCAAACTCTTTGCACACCCCCGTGCAAGCTTTAGAACAAGATTTTGGATGTTTTCTTTCCTGGCAGAGTTTCTCCTTGCAAGATATGCTGGAAAAGCTTTTTGCTGAGTGTAGAGCGGCAAGACACGCAGAAGACGCAGATACGCAGCTCTCCGAAGCTAAGTGCCGGTCCCGGGCTTCTTTCGGCACAAACCGCTCTCAGGAGCTCCCTGCGCTCGCCACAATGCTCTGTGTGCGAAGAAGCCGTTTCTTCGCCTCCGGGAGAATCGGCGAGCGGCAGCTTCCCAAAGGCGAAGATGCAAGCTGCAGCACACAGGCACAGTGTGGGCAGCCTTCAGACTTAGAGAAAACAGTACTTTACCACTCTCCTGCCTTTTCCATGGTTATTCTATTGGAAAAGAACGAGTTTTGGACAACTACCTTTCATTCTTGCCAAACTCTTTGCAGACCCCCGTGCAAGCTTTAGAACAAGATTTTGGATGTTTTCTTTCCTGGCAGAGTTTCTCCTTGCAAGATATGGTGGAAAAGCTTTTGGCTGAGTGTAGAGCGGCAAGACACGCAGAAGACGCAGATACGCAGCTCTCCGAAGCTAAGTGCCGGTCCCGGGCTTCTTTCGGCACAAACCGCTCTCAGGAGCTCCCTGCGCTCGCCACAATGCTCTGTGTGCGAAGAAGCCGCTTCTTCGCCTCCGGGAGAATCGGCGAGCGGCAGCTTCCCAAAGGCGAAGATGCAAGCTGCAGCACACAGGCACAGTGTGGGCAGCCTTCAGACTTAGAGAAAACAGTACTTTACCACTCTCCTGCCTTTTCCATGGTTATTCTATTGGAAAAGAACGAGTTTTGGACAACTACCTTTCATTCTTGCCAAACTCTTTGCACACCATCGTGCAAGCTTTAGAACAAGATTTTGGATGTTTTCTTTCCTGGCAGAGTTTCTCCTTGCAAGATATGGTGGAAAAGCTTTTGGCTGAGTGTAGAGCGGCAAGACACGCAGAAGACGCAGATACGCAGCTCTCCGAAGCTAAGTGCCGGTCCCGGGCTTCTTTCGGCACAAACCGCTCTCAGGAGCTCCCTGCGCTCGCCACAATGCTCTGTGTGCGAAGAAGCCGCTTCTTCGCCTCCGGGAGAATCGGCGAGCGGCAGCTTCCCAAAGGCGAAGATGCAAGCTGCAGCACACAGGCACAGTGTGGGCAGCCTTCAGACTTAGAGAAAACAGTACTTTACCACTCTCCTGCCTTATCCATGGTTATTCTATTGGAAAAGAACGAGTTTTGGACAACTACCTTTCATTCTTGCCAAACTCTTTGCAGACCCCCGTGCAAGCTTTAGAACAAGATTTTGGATGTTTTCTTTCCTGGCAGAGTTTCTCCTTGCAAGATATGGTGGAAAAGCTTTTGGCTGAGTGTAGAGCGGCAAGACACGCAGAAGACGCAGATACGCAGCTCTCCGAAGCTAAGTGCCGGTCCCGGGCTTCTTTCGGCACAAACCGCTCTCAGGAGCTCCCTGCGCTCGCCACAATGCTCTGTGTGCGAAGAAGCCGCTTCTTCGCCTCCGGGAGAATCGGCGAGCGGCAGCTTCCCAAAGGCGAAGATGCAAGCTGCAGCACACAGGCACAGTGTGGGCAGCCTTCAGACTTAGAGAAAACAGTACTTTACCACTCTCCTGCCTTTTCCATGGTTATTCTATTGGAAAAGAACGAGTTTTGGACAACTACCTTTCATTCTTGCCAAACTCTTTGCAGACCCGCGTGCAAGCTTTAGAACAAGATTTTGGATGTTTTCTTTCCTGGCAGAGTTTCTCCTTGCAAGATATGGTGGAAAAGCTTTTGGCTGAGTGTAGAGCGGCAAGACACGCAGAAGACGCAGATACGCAGCTCTCCGAAGCTAAGTGCCGGTCCCGGGCTTCTTTCGGCACAAACCGCTCTCAGGAGCTCCCTGCGCTCGCCACAATGCTCTGTGTGCGAAGAAGCCGCTTCTTCGCCTCCGGGAGAATCGGCGAGCGGCAGCTTCCCAAAGGCGAAGATGCAAGCTGCAGCACACAGGCACAGTGTGGGCAGCCTTCAGACTTAGAGAAAACAGTACTTTACCACTCTCCTGCCTTTTCCATGGTTATTCTATTGGAAAAGAACGAGTTTTGGACAACTACCTTTCATTCTTGCCAAACTCTTTGCAGACCCCCGTGCAAGCTTTAGAACAAGATTTTGGATGTTTTCTTTCCTGGCAGAGTTTCTCCTTGCAAGATATGGTGGAAAAGCTTTTTGCTGAGTGTAGAGCGGCAAGACACGCAGAAGACGCAGATACGCAGCTCTCCGAAGCTAAGTGCCGGTCCCGGGCTTCTTTCGGCACAAACCGCTCTCAGGAGCTCCCTGCGCTCGCCACAATGCTCTGTGTGCGAAGAAGCCGCTTCTTCGCCTGCGGGAGAATCGGCGAGCGGCAGCTTCCCAAAGGCGAAGATGCAAGCTGCAGCACACAGGCACAGTGTGGGCAGCCTTCAGACTTAGAGAAAACAGTACTTTACCACTCTCCTGCCTTTTCCATGGTTATTCTATTGGAAAAGAACGAGTTTTGGAGAACTACCTTTCATTCTTGCCAAACTCTTTGCAGACCCCCGTGCAAGCTTTAGAACCAGATTTTGGATGTTTTCTTTCCTGGCAGAGTTTCTCCTTGCAAGATATGGTGGAAAAGCTTTTGGCTGAGTGTAGAGCGGCAAGACACGCAGAAGACGCAGATACGCAGCTCTCCGAAGCTAAGTGCCGGTCCCGGGCTTCTTTCGGCACAAACCGCTCTCAGGAGCTCCCTGCGCTCGCCACAATGCTCTGTGTGCGAAGAAGCCGCTTCTTCGCCTCCGGGAGAATCGGCGAGCGGCAGCTTCCCAAAGGCGAAGATGCAAGCTGCAGCACACAGGCACAGTGTGGGCAGCCTTCAGACTTAGAGAAAACAGTACTTTACCACTCTCCTGCCTTTTCCATGGTTATTCTATTGGAAAAGAACGAGTTTTGGACAACTACCTTTCATTCTTGCCAAACTCTTTGCACACCCCCGTGCAAGCTTTAGAACAAGATTTTGGATGTTTTCTTTCCTGGCAGAGTTTCTCCTTGCAAGATATGCTGGAAAGGCTTTTTGCTGAGTGTAGAGCGGCAAGACACGCAGAAGACGCAGATACGCAGCTCTCCGAAGCTAAGTGCCGGTCCCGGGCTTCTTTCGGCACAAACCGCTCTCAGGAGCTCCCTGCGCTCGCCACAATGCTCTGTGTGCGAAGAAGCCGCTTCTTCGCCTCCGGGAGAATCGGCGAGCGGCAGCTTCCCAAAGGCGAAGATGCAAGCTGCAGCACACAGGCACAGTGTGGGCAGCCTTCAGACTTAGAGAAAACAGTACTTTACCACTCTCCTGCCTTTTCCATGGTTATTCTATTGGAAAAGAACGAGTTTTGGACAACTACCTTTCATTCTTGCCAAACTCTTTGCAGACCCCCGTGCAAGCTTTAGAACAAGATTTTGGATGTTTTCTTTCCTGGCAGAGTTTCTCCTTGCAAGATATGGTGGAAAAGCTTTTTGCTGAGTGTAGAGCGGCAAGACACGCAGAAGACGCAGATACGCAGCTCTCCGAAGCTAAGTGCCGGTCCCGGGCTTCTTTCGGCACAAACCGCTCTCAGGAGCTCCCTGCGCTCGCCACAATGCTCTGTGTGCGAAGAAGCCGCTTCTTCGCCTCCGGGAGAATCGGCGAGCGGCAGCTTCCCAAAGGCGAAGATGCAAGCTGCAGCACACAGGCACAGTGTGGGCAGCCTTCAGACTTAGAGAAAACAGTACTTTACCACTCTCCTGCCTTTTCCATGGTTATTCTATTGGAAAAGAACGAGTTTTGGACAACTACCTTTCATTCTTGCCAAACTCTTTGCAGACCCCCGTGCAAGCTTTAGAACAAGATTTTGGATGTTTTCTTTCCTGGCAGAGTTTCTCCTTGCAAGATATGCTGGAAAAGCTTTTTGCTGAGTGTAGAGCGGCAAGACACGCAGAAGACGCAGATACGCAGCTCTCCGAAGCTAAGTGCCGGTCCCGGGCTTCTTTCGGCACAAACCGCTCTCAGGAGCTCCCTGCGCTCGCCACAATGCTCTGTGTGCGAAGAAGCCGCTTCTTCGCCTCCGGGAGAATCGGCGAGCGGCAGCTTCCCAAAGGCGAAGATGCAAGCTGCAGCACACAGGCACAGTGTGGGCAGCCTTCAGACTTAGAGGAAACAGTACTTTACCACTCTCCTGCCTTTTCCATGGTTATTCTATTGGAAAAGAACGAGTTTTGGACAACTACCTTTCATTCTTGCCAAACTCTTTGCACACCATCTTGCAAGCTTTAGAACAAGATTTTGGATGTTTTCTTTCCTGGCAGAGTTTCTCCTTGCAAGATATGGTGGAAAAGCTTTTGGCTGAGTGTAGAGCGGCAAGACACGCAGAAGACGCAGATACGCAGCTCTCCGAAGCTAAGTGCCGGTCCCGGGCTTCTTTCGGCACAAACCGCTCTCAGGAGCTCCCTGCGCTCGCCACAATGCTCTGTGTGCGAAGAAGCCGCTTCTTCGCCTCCGGGAGAATCGGCGAGCGGCAGCTTCCCAAAGGCGAAGATGCAAGCTGCAGCACACAGGCACAGTGTGGGCAGCCTTCAGACTTAGAGAAAACAGTACTTTACCACTCTCCTGCCTTTTCCATGGTTATTCTATTGGAAAAGAACGAGTTTTGGACAACTACCTTTCATTCTTGCCAAACTCTTTGCAGACCCCCGTGCAAGCTTTAGAACAAGATTTTGGATGTTTTCTTTCCTGGCAGAGTTTCTCCTTGCAAGATATGGTGGAAAAGCTTTTGGCTGAGTGTAGAGCGGCAAGACACGCAGAAGACGCAGATACGCAGCTCTCCGAAGCTAAGTGCCGGTCCCGGGCTTCTTTCGGCACAAACCGCTCTCAGGAGCTCCCTGCGCTCGCCACAATGCTCTGTGTGCGAAGAAGCCGCTTCTTCGCCTCCGGGAGAATCGGCGAGCGGCAGCTTCCCAAAGGCGAAGATGCAAGCTGCAGCACACAGGCACAGTGTGGGCAGCCTTCAGACTTAGAGAAAACAGTACTTTACCACTCTCCTGCCTTTTCCATGGTTATTCTATTGGAAAAGAACGAGTTTTGGACAACTACCTTTCATTCTTGCCAAACTCTTTGCAGACCCGCGTGCAAGCTTTAGAACAAGATTTTGGATGTTTTCTTTCCTGGCAGAGTTTCTCCTTGCAAGATATGGTGGAAAAGCTTTTGGCTGAGTGTAGAGCGGCAAGACACGCAGAAGACGCAGATACGCAGCTCTCCGAAGCTAAGTGCCGGTCCCGGGCTTCTTTCGGCACAAACCGCTCTCAGGAGCTCCCTGCGCTCGCCACAATGCTCTGTGTGCGAAGAAGCCGCTTCTTCGCCTCCGGGAGAATCGGCGAGCGGCAGCTTCCCAAAGGCGAAGATGCAAGCTGCAGCACACAGGCACAGTGTGGGCAGCCTTCAGACTTAGAGAAAACAGTACTTTACCACTCTCCTGCCTTTTCCATGGTTATTCTATTGGAAAAGAACGAGTTTTGGACAACTACCTTTCATTCTTGCCAAACTCTTTGCAGACCCCCGTGCAAGCTTTAGAACAAGATTTTGGATGTTTTCTTTCCTGGCAGAGTTTCTCCTTGCAAGATATGGTGGAAAAGCTTTTTGCTGAGTGTAGAGCGGCAAGACACGCAGAAGACGCAGATACGCAGCTCTCCGAAGCTAAGTGCCGGTCCCGGGCTTCTTTCGGCACAAACCGCTCTCAGGAGCTCCCTGCGCTCGCCACAATGCTCTGTGTGTGAAGAAGCCGCTTCTTCGCCTGCGGGAGAATCGGCGAGCGGCAGCTTCCCAAAGGCGAAGATGCAAGCTGCAGCACACAGGCACAGTGTGGGCAGCCTTCAGACTTAGAGAAAACAGTACTTTACCACTCTCCTGCCTTTTCCATGGTTATTCTATTGGAAAAGAACGAGTTTTGGACAACTACCTTTCATTCTTGCCAAACTCTTTGCAGACCCCCGTGCAAGCTTTAGAACAAGATTTTGGATGTTTTCTTTCCTGGCAGAGTTTCTCCTTGCAAGATATGGTGGAAAAGCTTTTGGCTGAGTGTAGAGCGGCAAGACACGCAGAAGACGCAGATACGCAGCTCTCCGAAGCTAAGTGCCGGTCCCGGGCTTCTTTCGGCACAAACCGCTCTCAGGAGCTCCCTGCGCTCGCCACAATGCTCTGTGTGCGAAGAAGCCGCTTCTTCGCCTCCGGGAGAATCGGCGAGCGGCAGCTTGCCAAAGGCGAAGATGCAAGCTGCAGCACACAGGCACAGTGTGGGCAGCCTTCAGACTTAGAGAAAACAGTACTTTACCACTCTCCTGCCTTTTCCATGGTTATTCTATTGGAAAAGAACGAGTTTTGGACAACTACCTTTCATTCTTGCCAAACTCTTTGCACACCATCGTGCAAACTTTAGAACAAGATTTTGGATGTTTTCTTTCCTGGCAGAGTTTCTCCTTGCAAGATATGGTGGAAAAGCTTTTGGCTGAGTGTAGAGCGGCAAGACACGCAGAAGACGCAGATACGCAGCTCTCCGAAGCTAAGTGCCGGTCCCGGGCTTCTTTCGGCACAAACCGCTCTCAGGAGCTCCCTGCGCTCGCCACAATGCTCTGTGTGCGAAGAAGCCGCTTCTTCGCCTCCGGGAGAATCGGCGAGCGGCAGCTTCCCAAAGGCGAAGATGCAAGCTGCAGCACACAGGCACAGTGTGGGCAGCCTTCAGACTTAGAGAAAACAGTACTTTACCACTCTCCTGCCTTTTCCATGGTTATTCTATTGGAAAAGAACGAGTTTTGGACAACTACCTTTCATTCTTGCCAAACTCTTTGCACACCATCGTGCAAGCTTTAGAACAAGATTTTGGATGTTTTCTTTCCTGGCAGAGTTTCTCCTTGCAAGATATGGTGGAAAAGCTTTTGGCTGAGTGTAGAGCGGCAAGACACGCAGAAGACGCAGATACGCAGCTCTCCGAAGCTAAGTGCCGGTCCCGGGCTTCTTTCGGCACAAACCGCTCTCAGGAGCTCCCTGCGCTCGCCACAATGCTCTGTGTGCGAAGAAGCCGCTTCTTCGCCTCCGGGAGAATCGGCGAGCGGCAGCTTCCCAAAGGCGAAGATGCAAGCTGCAGCACACAGGCACAGTGTGGGCAGCCTTCAGACTTAGAGAAAACAGTACTTTACCACTCTCCTGCCTTATCCATGGTTATTCTATTGGAAAAGAACGAGTTTTGGACAACTACCTTTCATTCTTGCCAAACTCTTTGCAGACCCCCGTGCAAGCTTTAGAACAAGATTTTGGATGTTTTCTTTCCTGGCAGAGTTTCTCCTTGCAAGATATGGTGGAAAAGCTTTTGGCTGAGTGTAGAGCGGCAAGACACGCAGAAGACGCAGATACGCAGCTCTCCGAAGCTAAGTGCCGGTCCCGGGCTTCTTTCGGCACAAACCGCTCTCAGGAGCTCCCTGCGCTCGCCACAATGCTCTGTGTGCGAAGAAGCCGCTTCTTCGCCTCCGGGAGAATCGGCGAGCGGCAGCTTCCCAAAGGCGAAGATGCAAGCTGCAGCACACAGGCACAGTGTGGGCAGCCTTCAGACTTAGAGAAAACAGTACTTTACCACTCTCCTGCCTTTTCCATGGTTATTCTATTGGAAAAGAACGAGTTTTGGACAACTACCTTTCATTCTTGCCAAACTCTTTGCAGACCCGCGTGCAAGCTTTAGAACAAGATTTTGGATGTTTTCTTTCCTGGCAGAGTTTCTCCTTGCAAGATATGGTGGAAAAGCTTTTGGCTGAGTGTAGAGCGGCAAGACACGCAGAAGACGCAGATACGCAGCTCTCCGAAGCTAAGTGCCGGTCCCGGGCTTCTTTCGGCACAAACCGCTCTCAGGAGCTCCCTGCGCTCGCCACAATGCTCTGTGTGCGAAGAAGCCGCTTCTTCGCCTCCGGGAGAATCGGCGAGCGGCAGCTTCCCAAAGGCGAAGATGCAAGCTGCAGCACACAGGCACAGTGTGGGCAGCCTTCAGACTTAGAGAAAACAGTACTTTACCACTCTCCTGCCTTTTCCATGGTTATTCTATTGGAAAAGAACGAGTTTTGGACAACTACCTTTCATTCTTGCCAAACTCTTTGCAGACCCCCGTGCAAGCTTTAGAACAAGATTTTGGATGTTTTCTTTCCTGGCAGAGTTTCTCCTTGCAAGATATGGTGGAAAAGCTTTTTGCTGAGTGTAGAGCGGCAAGACACGCAGAAGACGCAGATACGCAGCTCTCCGAAGCTAAGTGCCGGTCCCGGGCTTCTTTCGGCACAAACCGCTCTCAGGAGCTCCCTGCGCTCGCCACAATGCTCTGTGTGCGAAGAAGCCGCTTCTTCGCCTGCGGGAGAATCGGCGAGCGGCAGCTTCCCAAAGGCGAAGATGCAAGCTGCAGCACACAGGCACAGTGTGGGCAGCCTTCAGACTTAGAGAAAACAGTACTTTACCACTCTCCTGCCTTTTCCATGGTTATTCTATTGGAAAAGAACGAGTTTTGGAGAACTACCTTTCATTCTTGCCAAACTCTTTGCAGACCCCCGTGCAAGCTTTAGAACCAGATTTTGGATGTTTTCTTTCCTGGCAGAGTTTCTCCTTGCAAGATATGGTGGAAAAGCTTTTGGCTGAGTGTAGAGCGGCAAGACACGCAGAAGACGCAGATACGCAGCTCTCCGAAGCTAAGTGCCGGTCCCGGGCTTCTTTCGGCACAAACCGCTCTCAGGAGCTCCCTGCGCTCGCCACAATGCTCTGTGTGCGAAGAAGCCGCTTCTTCGCCTCCGGGAGAATCGGCGAGCGGCAGCTTCCCAAAGGCGAAGATGCAAGCTGCAGCACACAGGCACAGTGTGGGCAGCCTTCAGACTTAGAGAAAACAGTACTTTACCACTCTCCTGCCTTTTCCATGGTTATTCTATTGGAAAAGAACGAGTTTTGGACAACTACCTTTCATTCTTGCCAAACTCTTTGCACACCCCCGTGCAAGCTTTAGAACAAGATTTTGGATGTTTTCTTTCCTGGCAGAGTTTCTCCTTGCAAGATATGCTGGAAAGGCTTTTTGCTGAGTGTAGAGCGGCAAGACACGCAGAAGACGCAGATACGCAGCTCTCCGAAGCTAAGTGCCGGTCCCGGGCTTCTTTCGGCACAAACCGCTCTCAGGAGCTCCCTGCGCTCGCCACAATGCTCTGTGTGCGAAGAAGCCGCTTCTTCGCCTCCGGGAGAATCGGCGAGCGGCAGCTTCCCAAAGGCGAAGATGCAAGCTGCAGCACACAGGCACAGTGTGGGCAGCCTTCAGACTTAGAGAAAACAGTACTTTACCACTCTCCTGCCTTTTCCATGGTTATTCTATTGGAAAAGAACGAGTTTTGGACAACTACCTTTCATTCTTGCCAAACTCTTTGCAGACCCCCGTGCAAGCTTTAGAACAAGATTTTGGATGTTTTCTTTCCTGGCAGAGTTTCTCCTTGCAAGATATGGTGGAAAAGCTTTTTGCTGAGTGTAGAGCGGCAAGACACGCAGAAGACGCAGATACGCAGCTCTCCGAAGCTAAGTGCCGGTCCCGGGCTTCTTTCGGCACAAACCGCTCTCAGGAGCTCCCTGCGCTCGCCACAATGCTCTGTGTGCGAAGAAGCCGCTTCTTCGCCTCCGGGAGAATCGGCGAGCGGCAGCTTCCCAAAGGCGAAGATGCAAGCTGCAGCACACAGGCACAGTGTGGGCAGCCTTCAGACTTAGAGAAAACAGTACTTTACCACTCTCCTGCCTTTTCCATGGTTATTCTATTGGAAAAGAACGAGTTTTGGACAACTACCTTTCATTCTTGCCAAACTCTTTGCAGACCCCCGTGCAAGCTTTAGAACAAGATTTTGGATGTTTTCTTTCCTGGCAGAGTTTCTCCTTGCAAGATATGCTGGAAAAGCTTTTTGCTGAGTGTAGAGCGGCAAGACACGCAGAAGACGCAGATACGCAGCTCTCCGAAGCTAAGTGCCGGTCCCGGGCTTCTTTCGGCACAAACCGCTCTCAGGAGCTCCCTGCGCTCGCCACAATGCTCTGTGTGCGAAGAAGCCGCTTCTTCGCCTCCGGGAGAATCGGCGAGCGGCAGCTTCCCAAAGGCGAAGATGCAAGCTGCAGCACACAGGCACAGTGTGGGCAGCCTTCAGACTTAGAGGAAACAGTACTTTACCACTCTCCTGCCTTTTCCATGGTTATTCTATTGGAAAAGAACGAGTTTTGGACAACTACCTTTCATTCTTGCCAAACTCTTTGCACACCATCTTGCAAGCTTTAGAACAAGATTTTGGATGTTTTCTTTCCTGGCAGAGTTTCTCCTTGCAAGATATGGTGGAAAAGCTTTTGGCTGAGTGTAGAGCGGCAAGACACGCAGAAGACGCAGATACGCAGCTCTCCGAAGCTAAGTGCCGGTCCCG
Organism: Molothrus aeneus; assembly: GCF_037042795.1. NCBI lineage: Eukaryota > Metazoa > Chordata > Aves > Passeriformes > Icteridae > Molothrus > Molothrus aeneus. The sequence continues at coordinate 2,004 of NW_027098881.1, read as the reverse complement.
GGCTTCTTTCGGCACAAACCGCTCTCAGGAGCTCCCTGCGCTCGCCACAATGCTCTGTGTGCGAAGAAGCCGCTTCTTCGCCTCCGGGAGAATCGGCGAGCGGCAGCTTCCCAAAGGCGAAGATGCAAGCTGCAGCACACAGGCACAGTGTGGGCAGCCTTCAGACTTAGAGAAAACAGTACTTTACCACTCTCCTGCCTTTTCCATGGTTATTCTATTGGAAAAGAACGAGTTTTGGACAACTACCTTTCATTCTTGCCAAACTCTTTGCAGACCCCCGTGCAAGCTTTAGAACAAGATTTTGGATGTTTTCTTTCCTGGCAGAGTTTCTCCTTGCAAGATATGGTGGAAAAGCTTTTGGCTGAGTGTAGAGCGGCAAGACACGCAGAAGACGCAGATACGCAGCTCTCCGAAGCTAAGTGCCGGTCCCGGGCTTCTTTCGGCACAAACCGCTCTCAGGAGCTCCCTGCGCTCGCCACAATGCTCTGTGTGCGAAGAAGCCGCTTCTTCGCCTCCGGGAGAATCGGCGAGCGGCAGCTTCCCAAAGGCGAAGATGCAAGCTGCAGCACACAGGCACAGTGTGGGCAGCCTTCAGACTTAGAGAAAACAGTACTTTACCACTCTCCTGCCTTTTCCATGGTTATTCTATTGGAAAAGAACGAGTTTTGGACAACTACCTTTCATTCTTGCCAAACTCTTTGCAGACCCCCGTGCAAGCTTTAGAACAAGATTTTGGATGTTTTCTTTCCTGGCAGAGTTTCTCCTTGCAAGATATGGTGGAAAAGCTTTTGGCTGAGTGTAGAGCGGCAAGACACGCAGAAGACGCAGATACGCAGCTCTCCGAAGCTAAGTGCCGGTCCCGGGCTTCTTTCGGCACAAACCGCTCTCAGGAGCTCCCTGCGCTCGCCACAATGCTCTGTGTGCGAAGAAGCCGCTTCTTCGCCTCCGGGAGAATCGGCGAGCGGCAGCTTCCCAAAGGCGAAGATGCAAGCTGCAGCACACAGGCACAGTGTGGGCAGCCTTCAGACTTAGAGAAAACAGTACTTTACCACTCTCCTGCCTTTTCCATGGTTATTCTATTGGAAAAGAACGAGTTTTGGACAACTACCTTTCATTCTTGTCAAACTCTTTGCAGACCTCCGTGCAAGCTTTAGAACAAGATTTTGGACGTTTTCTTTCCTGGCAGAGTTTCTCCTTGCAAGATATGGTGGAAAAGCTTTTGGCTGAGTGTAGAGCGGCAAGACACGCAGAAGACACAGATACGCAGCTCTCCGAAGCTAAGTGCCGGTCCCGGGCTTCTTTCGGCACAAACCGCTCTCAGGAGCTCCCTGCGCTCGCCACAATGCTCTGTGTGCGAAGAAGCCGCTTCTTCGCCTCCGGGAGAATCGGCGAGCGGCAGCTTCCCAAAGGCGAAGATGCAAGCTGCAGCACACAGGCACAGTGTGGGCAGCATTCAGACTTAGAGAAAACAGTACTTTACCCCTCTCCTGCCTTTTCCATGGTTATTCTATTGGAAAAGAACGAGTTTTGGACAACTACCTTTCATTCTTGCCAAACTCTTTGCAGACCCCCGTGCAAGCTTTAGAACAAGATTTTGGATGTTTTCTTTCCTGGCAGAGTTTCTCCTTGCAAGATATGGTGGAAAAGCTTTTTGCTGAGTGTAGAGCGGCAAGACACGCAGAAGACGCAGATACGCAGCTCTCCGAAGCTAAGTGCCGGTCCCGGGCTTCTTTCGGCACAAACCGCTCTCAGGAGCTCCCTGCGCTCGCCACAATGCTCTGTGTGCGAAGAAGCCGCTTCTTCGCTTCCGGGAGAATCGGCGAGCGGCAGCTTCCCAAAGGCGAAGATGCAAGCTGCAGCACACAGGCACAGTGTGGGCAGCATTCAGACTTAGAGAAAACAGTACTTTACCACTCTCCTGCCTTTTCCATGGTTCTTCTATTGGAAAAGAACGAGTTTTGGACAACTACCTTTCATTCTTGCCAAACTCTTTGCAGACCCCCG